>NW_026000243.1:8748406-8772748 GCF_001458135.2 Marmota marmota marmota | reverse complement strand
CCTCCCCCGCCCTCTTTTTCTCCCCCTCCCTCCCTCTCTTCCTCCCTTCCTCCTTCTCTCTTCTCCTCCTCTAAATTTCTTTTTTCCTTGGCTTACTGAGTTCATTTTTAACCCATCAATAATTTTTCTGTTATCCTAGTCCCTTTTCCTCCTCTTTTTCAATTAGAGAGTAAATTGATGCTCTACAGAAGGTCTATGACCATTTTATATTTTATTCAGTGGTGAACCTCAACCAGATTTAATGCTGCCCAGGACAATGATACAAAAGTACACAGGCCATATAAAGTCACCATTTCCATGAAATTATTTGCCTAGAGAAAGCTTCCTCCTTTGGATTACGTGGTATGAATTGTTCATTTTCCTAAAGATTTAAACATGGTTTTAGTACCATATTTCACCTTATTTCATGATCCCTGGGTTGATGTAAAGGCCTATTCTCAGTGCTAACTGTATATACATGTGCACAAACACACACACACACACACACACAAGTAACACAAACTTGGCTTCTGCCATTCAAACAGCCTTAGATACCATCTACAATCAGGAAGATGGAGCTCAAGTTTAGTCCTAAAATAAATTGTGAAATATATTATAAAAATTTGGGAACAAAATGAAGTATGCCTCTATTTTTGGAAGGCTTGGCACCTCATTTTCCTTGCTTTTTGCAAAATTAAAAAAAAAATGTTGCCACGACAACAAACTATTCAGTCTTGATGCCTGACTACCAACCGGAACCTGACTTCTCTAACCCACGTTCATCCTTGCTATCAGTATGAGGAACTTGAACATAGTAGTTTCCATCCAGGAGTCATGGAGAGTGGTTACCTACTGATTTTTTTTCTATTTTCAAAATTTAAAAATCTGGCCTAGACTAGGAAATGAAATGTGTGTTCCCAGTGTTAGAGACCTTAAATCTGTATGATCAGAACAACAGCAGCAAAATAACTCTAAGTTGCCTTTTCTGTCTCTACTTAGGGGATAGAGGACTAACATGGTAGTATTTGTTGTGAAGTTAGAGAAGTGAAGCACCGGCCACCATCAGAGCTACCACAGCCTGAGAACCATGTTTAGTTATTTATAAATATAATCATTGCAAGGACTATCTTTGTATAGGAATAAAAAAATGCCCTCTCGTTAGTGAAAATTAATTCAGTTTGTTGTTTTTGTTTTCTCTCATTCTTTAAAGTAAGAAAAAATGTAGCCAAGTATGTATGAATGGTAAAGATATTTTGTAAATACAGAGACTTGATGGAGAAAGAATTTGAGGTCTCTAAAAGGCAGCTGAGAGGAAGAGGGTAACTATCAAGTAAGAATGCCAGGGGTTTGCATGCATTGATCCTAAATGTGTGTGTGTATATATGTATATGTGTGTGTGTGTGTGTGTGTGTATAATTTGTATATATATGTATGTATATAAACACACACAAAAACACATATACATAAGTGTACATACATATATGTACACACAGACCCACTACAAATAAGGGAAAACTGGTAGGAAGTATATGAAAGGCAGTATAGAGTCCTTGTCCTGAAGGAACTCAGATTATAGTAACTAGGCACATAAGCAAACATTCAAAATGCAAGTTTAACAGTAGTAAACACAATTAAGTACTATGTTCAGATAAAATATGAGGAGTACTCAGGAGGATGAGGCCACTCAAGATACGGAATGAGGCCAACTGCAGTGGTGCAGACCTCTAATCCCAGTGACTCAGGAGGTGAGGCAGGAGGATCATAAGTTCAAGGCCACCCTCAGCAACTTAGCTAGACCCTGTCTCAAAACTTAAAAAAAAAATAGATTGAAAATCAGAGACACTTTATGTGGTAGTAAAGACAATTAGGCCGTTCTTTAATGTTATCCAGGATTTGGGGCAGAAGGGTGAGGAGGCCCTTCTAGAAGGGGGATATATAATAAAGGACACAGATGTAAGAAAATAACAGTGATAAAGAATTTATTATCAGAATTGTCATGAGTCAGACCAAGATGTGTGTTTCTTCTTAGGAATTTTTATAGTACCTACTAACCCAAATGGCAAATTTTGAACAATCAAAGCAGAATTTGTTTTATTTTAACTTTAGGTTGAAGCTCTTGTCTTCTTGGTTGGTGGCATGTAGGGTGGGAGTAAAGGGTAGGACCTGGGCTTTTATGCTCTGATTTTTCCCCCAATCTCTAGAATCCAGACATCTCTGTTCTGAACCTCTATCTCTGTTCCTGTGTAGTAGGCCCCTTATTCACTGGACCAGGTTAATAGGGTGGAGAGGGAGCATCTGCTTCAGAGGAGGCTGTCAAGTGAAAGGCAGTAACACTGACTCCAAACCAGCTTTTCATAGGCTCTTACTTATTATTTAATTTGGCTGCAGTGTATGGAATTAGGCTAATGGCTGTTAAGTGGCTAAGGCACAAACATGGTCCATCTGCTGAGAAGGCTCCAGGCCATTGTCTATTTCAAAGGCTAAGGAAAAAAGATGAGAGAGACATACTGCTACACTAAGAGCCTCATCAAATGCTTTTTTATTCCCCCTCTGATCTTATTGCTTCAAATGCTAGTGATTTTCATGGTACCATATTAAGAGCTCAAAATCAGGGTCTTGCTACTGGGCCATTAGCAAAGAGGAAATAGCTTATCCTTACCTCAGCTACAGAATATTGTAGCAGAAAGCAACCTGAGCAGCAGCAAAATGGTTCAGTCCTTTTCAAAAAATAATTATGGAATAACAACAATGTTCAGTGTAGTGTGGAGAACAGAAGGAAGAATTCCTGACTTCAAGGTATTTCCTGTCTTTGGAGAGAAGGTATGTGAAATTCATTAATACATGGCCGACCTTATGACATGATATCAAGAGAATTATAAGGAAAAAGAAAGACATGGTGGGGGAGATGAGAGGAGGGTCATGAAGCAGAAGTCTTTTCTATTTTGGCTTTGAATAAAAATAATAGCTTGCATTTAGGGGTCATTCACTCTGCTAAACAGTCTGTAAATAGTATCTAATTTAATTCTCACACAGTCCAGATGAGAAAGGCAATCATTCCTCCCTTGACACATTAGTAAACATAGGCTTAGAAGAATTCAGGCATTGTCCAAGAAAATTCGGGATTTGACCAGTTTGTGTGTTTGCTTTATATTTTAGGAGGACCTAAACACACAAAGAAGCTGGTAGGGTGAAAGACAAACCAGTGGGCTTTTCAGTTGGTGGCAGGTAGGGTGGGAGTAAAGGGTAGGACTTGGGCTTTTATGCTCTGATTCTTTTATGCTCTGAGGGTAGGGTACGGACAGAATGCATGAGAGAAAACAGAGGGTGAACATGGTGAGGGTGAGTTGCCTGGTTTGGTTAAAGCAAGAGGACAGAGACAGGGATGCTAAGATGGAAAGGGGAGTTGAAACCATTGTGCTTAATTCCCAGAAAACAAGGCAAGGGAATCTGGATGCTTTTTGGTAGGCAAAGGTTTGTGTGTTCTATGATACACTGTAGGAAAACCCTTCGGGAACCCTTGGAGCATAGGGTACATTATAGTGTGAAGACTCTAGAGGGAAAAGTCAAGTAGGAGGCCACCAGAGCATGGTAGGCAAGAGTCACTGCATAAAGGCAAAGGATGCTCCGTACCACTCTGGGATATTGCATGGACCAAAAAGGGAAACAAATTCAGTACACCAATAAATGTTCAACTGATGTTGTCTGTGAACAAGCACTGTGCTAGAGAGTCAGAAGAGGGTGTTGAACAAAATAAAGAGTAACGGAGTGATTACAGCTAATAAATACATTGAGTGTGCAAAGTACTGGAACAGAGAAGTGAGAATAGCTAGGAAAGTCTCATCAGGAGGGAAGGAGAGGGGTTTTGAGCATTAGAAAGTAATGGAAGTATCCATCAGATCACAGCAAAGAGCTCTATGATAATCTAGGACTTCTGAAAATGGCCTGCAAGGCTGACCATGCTACCTCTGAGTGGACATGGTTCTTCAAGAAAAAAACAGACTTGTGAGTGACTTTGAACTAATAGAGGGCATTTTTCATGACTCAACAGGATAGACTCAGAGGTCATGAGAGTGTCAGCCATTGTTTTAAGTATAGGACCATTGCTCAGGGGTCACCAGACATAAGACCCCAAATTCCAAAATAGGTCAAAGCTAGTGATGTCTCTAGCCATGCTGGGTGTTTCTTTTAGTGCACAGCCTAAAATTCCACTGAGATTGCTTTCTATCTTAGTACATAATTAAGGACAAAAACACATGTGGTGAATACCAGTCTAGGACAGTACAGATACAGAGTGAACAAAACAGAGTTTCTACTTCATGTAGCTGATGTTCTAGTGGGAGACAATAGGCAATAAACAGATAAGTAATAAATGTACAAAAATATATTACAATGTTCATTGCAGCACTATTCACAAAACTGAAATGTGAAAACAGTAAAATGTCCATTGATGAATGAACAATCTGACAAAACATGGTATAGAGACACAATGTAATATTCCACCTTATATAAATAAGGAAATCTTTCCATATCTGGCAACACAAATAAACATTGAGAATATTATGTTAAGTGAAATAAGGCAGTCACAGAGGGACAAACACTGCATGATTCTACTTGCATTTGGTATTAAAAATAATCAAACACATAGATTTGAAAAGTAGAATGGTGGTTCCCAGGGGCCAGAGGAAGGGAGAAACACAGCTTGCTACTTAACAGGCATAAAGTCTCAATTACACAAGATGAACAAGTTCTAGAGATCTGCTTGTACAACACTGTATATAAAACTAACAGTACTGTATATAAAACAGTACAGTATATAAAACAGTATATAATGTAGATCTTGGGGCTGGGGCTGGGGCTCAGTGGTAGAACGCTCGCCTGGCATGTACAGGGCAATGGGTTCGATCCTCAGCACCACATAAAAAAATGAATAAATAAAATAAAGGTATTGTGTCCAACTACAACTAAAAAAATGTTTAAAAAATGTAGATTTCATGTTAGGGATTAATACATAAACAAACAAAAATTTAAAAATAATATGAAGTATATATGGGGACATATCTGTTGATAATAAATGCTAAGGAATTGCCCAGACTCAGGGTGGTGCTGTTTGATAAGGGTGGCCCAAGAAGATCTCCCTGATACATAGCTTTATCAAAGGGGGTTGTGGGGAGGAGCCATTGAAACACCTAGGGAAAGAGTTTTACAAGCAGAGAGAACTGTAAGTACAATGACATTGTGGCTAAAGAGTTGAACAAGGTATCAATTTTATTTCAAGTAATCATCCTTCTACAAGATATCTTTCTAAATAATACTTCCTCCATTGTCAAAAAGACTCTGTCCTCAGAAGAGCAGCATAGCTTTGGTAAATGAAAATGGCTAAGTGCTATGAGCTTCTCCAAATGTACCTCTGGATCTAATAATGATTGGACTTATATAGTATTATAATATCTTACTCAGCATACCACCTATGGCCTTATGGCCAAAGCTATAATTGCATGTATCACTGTACACTTAATAATAATAAAACAGTGATAGTAAAAGTAACAGAAATAATATTAGTAGGAGCTAATATTATTTTAGAAATTTACTTTATATCAAGCTCTTCATTAAGTGTTTTCAATGCATTATCTCACCTAAACTCAGTATTAATCTATGGAGGAAAAACTAAGGCTCCAAGAAGTAAATTAAACCAATCATAAAATCAATAGGTGGTACCACCAGTACTCACATTCACATTTGACTAATACCAAAGTCATTTTTATTAACTACACCCTGTAAAGGTAACTGCCTGGTAGCCATGTGTGAGGAAACAAGTCACCAGAAGGCGAAAGCACTAAAATAAATGGACCAAATGAGCACCAAGGACAGAGCTCAGGACTTCCCATCTTACAGATGTTCTGTTCATTCCAAATGCTAGACACACACTTGCACCTTCCCTGCTCCTCTCTCCCTCCCTCCCTCCCTTCCTTCTTTCTTTCTTTCTTCATTCACCACTTCTTGAGTGCTTATATGTGGTCAATGTGTGCTGGGATTCAGTGCAGATGGGCAGACACACTGGAGACAACAGGCTGGTATGAGTGTAGAACTCTAATCATAGAGAAGATTCTGGCTGCATAGGGAAAGGGGTTCCTTGAGGGACCTGGAGGTTGCCTCACACATAATCTGTAACTTAATGAGGCTAGACAATAAAACCAGATTGGGGAAAAAAATCCAGTTAATTAGTGCCAGGTATGGGAAAATAAGATGTAGAAGGGAATCCTATAAAACACAAAAATCAAGACCACATAGTCATAGCCCAAAGAAGGAGAGCACTTTTTGGCCACCCATGAGACGGCCAGAAGAGAAGTACTGCCCTTTGAGCCTGCTGAGTGAGGTTTGGATGTCCCCTCCAAAACTCCTACAGAATCAATGGCTCTTTTTAGCAATATTAAGAGGTCGAACCTCTAAGAGGGGATTAGGTTAAGAGGGCTCCATCCTCATGAATGGATCACTGCCATTATCTCAGGAGTGGTTTTGATTAAAAGCCAGTTGGCCTCTCCATGTCTCCAACACTCACGTGCCCTTTCTGCCACATCAAGAGGCAGAATGAAGTTGGCCCTGGCCAGGTGCTGGCACCATTCTCTTGGAACTTGGAGGCAAATAAGCTTCTACTGTTTATAAATCACCCAGTCTGTGGTATTCTGTTACAGTAGCAAAATACAGACTAAGGCACTGTGCATGGAGCTCAGTGGTAGAGCACAGGTTTAGCATGTGGGAGGCCCTGGGTTCAATTCCCAGTACCAAATAAAAGAAAGAAAGGCTAGACAGACACTACCCCCATGGCTTTCCTAGTAAGATGACCACATTATCAATTTTTTTTCTAACAAAGCTCTTTAGGGATTGAAAAGTTAATATTCACAGTCCTGGGGGGAGGGGAGCAAGCTTCCAAGGAGCCAGAAGGGGTGAGTGAGTCTTGAGGACCACACAGAGATACCTGCAGGGAGGGAGCTTCCTCCATTCTCCCTGCCCCATTCCTATCATGTGTTGTACCTCTGAAGTCAGAGAAAATCAGAAAAGGACTGTTACTGTGGGGAATTATTAAGAGAGTTTGGAAAAATATACATGTGACAAGTGTTAAGACAGTCTATAAGACTACAATATTTTAAAACAGTGTTCATGGAGCTCAGGGCACTGAGCAGACAATAGTCTGGCCAATCAGTGAAATAAAAGAGAATCTAGAATTTGACCCAGACACGCTGCATAATAAAGATGACATTTCCATGAGCAGGAATAGGTAGTCTACTTAATTAACAATGCTGGGAATATGGGCCTGTTTTTGCAAAAGAAGAAAAAATAACTGAATTCCCACTCCTGACCAAAAACAGAAAACATGTTCCAGATGGATCTACAACTTAAATATAAAAATTAAATGATAAAATCATGAGGAAATTATTTCATATTTTTTTAAATTCTTGGGACAGGAAAGATCTTTCTAAACATAAGCCAAGATATCATGAAAGCAAAGTAATTTCACTTCATAAAAATTAAATATTGTATATGGAAAATATATATGATACAAAAAATAAGATTGCAAAAGTCTTGAGAGTAACTTATGAACTACATGGCAATGGTTTAATTACTTTAATATATTATGTACTCTTATAAATCTATAAGTAAAAGAGAAAAAAATCACATAAATGTTATAGGCAAGATATAAAAATAAATGTTAAAAGCCCAGGAAATATATTAAAATATGATAAACCTTATAATTGAAATTAGATAAATACATCCCACCTGCCCATTTGGCAAATATTGAAAGTTTATATAAAACCATTACTGGTTAGGTTTTTTTGGACACTTTCATACAAATCTGTGGGAATGCATATTTTAATTACCTTTTTGTTAAACAATTTTATAGCATTTTGCATATTTATAATTTGTATGCTATTATTACTAGTAACTCTATAGCCAGGAATTTTCTTTCAGAGATACGTATGTGTCTACAACAATATGTTTGTGGCAACTTATTTGTCAAAGCATGAGAACTGAAAATAACTTGCACTCCAATTTATAAGGAACTAGTAAAATACATTCTGGAACCTTAAAAAAATGCAACATTATTCATCTAGGTAAAAGAAACAAGTTTAATTTACACATAGGGATGCAGGAACATATTGTTGATATACTGTTTGTAAATAAAAGAAAGTACTGATCAATATGTGGAACACATTTCATTTGTATAAGATTCATATTGCATGCATTGTGAATAGTTGGAAATGAATGCAAAAATACCTGCCAAACTGTGGACTCCCCCAAGAAGGAAGGGGAAAATCTCATCAAGGAAACATTTTTTTCTACTTTTTAAAATACTGGAGTTTCAATTTTTAGCAACGGCAAGCTTCCTTTTCTTTTTTCCTTCTTTTAAAATCTTATTTTTTTTCATATCTTTCTTCTTTTAAAGAGCAACATAGTTCAGGAAATCACCTGTTTGACCTTTGAGGCAATTTATTTTACCAAGGTGTGATCTCCTTTCTAAAATAAGGGCACTGGCACAACGTTTGACGTTTTCTCAGATGAATGCTTTCAGGATTTGGAACGAAGATTCTTGTTTAAAAAGCACATATGCCTGCCCAACCCAAGTGTGCTAAGGAAGAAAGGCGCTGAAGCATTTATCAGCGGTCCATTTCCTCATCTCTCCCCATCTCCTGTGAGTCTCAGACTGCCTGCATGCCCCAGCTTCCCAGGCCTTTTAATAATGTCTATCTACCTGATTTATCTCCCTGTTACCCCAATTCCCTGGATCATTTTCTTGTTCTCCTTCTGGCCTGAATCTGGCTTTAGATTTCTGGGTTCTATCAGTCTTCCTCTTACATAACTATCCCCAGTTCATTAGCTGTATACAAAGTATAGATATATTCAATCCATCAGCCTGTGCATGGCTCAGGACCGTGCATGGAATACAGTATCTGCCTGCACTGGGAGACACTTAATAGGCAAGATTGCTTATCTCTGGCAGGAAGAGATTTGCCAGACACCATCTATTCATTTTAATACTTGTGTCTCCAGGAGATTTCAGAGTGGAAGCCTCACAGTGAGCAATTACACCTAGTCTTCCAAGTGCGACATTGGGAGGGTATCAGGAAAGGCTCAGGAATGTCAGCAAGAGGTCACTCTACAATTCTGAGACTACCTCACATGGGAAATTAGCAAGTAATGTATGCATTTTGCCCTTTCTTCTTGACAAACACTGGCTGGCTGATGACCACCTTTGGGGCTACTTTTCTTAAATGATTTTGCAGATTCTGACAATTTAGGGGAAAACTTGAACATAGGGTTAACCTTTTTGTCTGGATATTCTACTTCTTATTATTTTCAGCTTCCATATGTGTTAAGGGTTCTTTCTAGATTCCCATTGCCCATCAATCTTCAATCTCAAATGGACCAGAAAGAAGGAGGTGACAAAATGAAAGCATCAAGAAGTCACCCTCAGTCACATCTGGTGGCATAAAAGATTTAAAGTAAATGCAAGGCTGATTATGGCCAGACATGAGAAAACTGCTGTGTTTAGGCATCTCACCTCCTGCACTGCCTCAAATTAACACTGGAATACATCATTAAGCACTGCAGCACATCTCTGGCCATGGCTGTGCACAAGAGTGTGTGTGTGTGTGTGTGTGTTCATGTATGCTATGGGAGATTTTAAGGAAATAAGACGGAGGTTTTGCTTCACACAAATGGTTAAGTTTTGAACTTGATTTATGCTAGTTTGTGAATCTCCCTATAAAGAAAATGTTGTTAACCTTTAAAGCACATACTGCTGTATTCCTGGATTTGTGCTTGGTGAAAAAAAGAAAACAAAACACAAACAGAAACAATGAAATCCAACTGCACACCAATGGGACTGTGCTTAGTTCAAAACTTCAGGCATGAAGCCCAAATAGATCCAGGCTCAACTTTATCCTTACACAACAGGGAAGATGATAAAACACATTTACTTAGTCTTGCATCATGAGAGCCAAATGATTCCAAACTGAACTAATCCTGTTCTATCCCAGGAGCGGTGTTTTGGTTCTCTGCACTACATATGTCAAAATGGTGATGCTGTGGCATGATACATTTCCACAACACCCCTTCAAGTGTGATCAGGCATATACTCCAACACATAAACGCTCTGTATACATTTGCTTAAATAAATAATTCATGAAACTACAAATACCTATCCCTGAAGCAACTCCCAACTCTTAAACACTTCAAGCTTGCTCATCCTCATTTTAAACAGGAGATGAAGTGCACGTTGCAATTCAGATAAAGGGGATGCCATTCCATTGGGACCTATTTGGAATTAGTGAGGAGTCTGCTACCGGATATCAGCACAGCAGGCAGAGTTTTATTTCAAGGGCAAAATGCTGAGATTATGCACTGATATTATTGGTCCTCATGTGAAAGCAAACCTGGCACAAGGTTGTGGACATCCCAAACTGCTTTCTGCTTCCTATATCTAAGTACCTTAGTTCCTTCTTGCAACATGTGGACTCCCAAACACAGCTCATTAAAAACTACATCTAACCAGCAAACCTCCCCTCCTGTCTAACACAATATGAGTAGGGGGATTAATAAAGTACAGTGCAGAATTCAACAACTGTAAATCAGTGTCTGCTGCCATTATTTTTTAATCATCAGAGAATTTTACTCTATGCTTAGTAATTTTAAATATAAAGCATTTCATAGTTTTCCAGGCAAACTGTCTTAACACCAACCAGTAGCATTTATCTGCTACCAAAAGCATATCAATGTCACATAGCACATAGAAGTTTTAAAATTACAAATGTTCCAACCCTTTTCTAAGCTCTTAGGGGAAAAAATGAGAAAGAAAAAGAAAAGTGTTTCAGAAAAGTTTATGAGCAGTAAGAGCACAATTTTCACATAAAAATTTGGTTCAAATATAGCTTTTATAATTTTACTCCAAGAAAGTCTCTTTTTTAAGGAATATCAGGGTAACAGGTGATCTTTCCCCTTTTAGGAAAATGTAAGCCAGAATTAGAATATTTGCCAGGTCCTGAAGAGAGACACTCTCTACCTGTCACCATGGAAGTGATCAAATTCCAATGCTATGCTTTTCATAATCTGCATTTTGAAGGATATTCTTGACTTATTTCTGGACTAATTTGATAAGACATTTATAATGACAGAAGTGGCACCTGTAGAGAAAAAAATTACATGTCTAAAATTCTTTGTCCATGGGAAGTGGGCCAATCTTTTGGGAGTGATGGGTAGAAATAAGAGTAGGAACTCAGAGGGTAAAGTGAAAAAAGAGCCAGAGAAGCTGAGTTCTGAAAAACCTCCCTCAGTGGTCTCTTTCATTCCAGCTGTGGAGGTCTATACAAGTGTGTCCATCTTCCTACTCTTCTCTACTTTTTATATTTTTGGGGTTATGCAATAGCACAGTGGTTCTCCAAGTGAGGTCCCCAGAGTAGGCTCAGGATCCCTAATCCAAAAATCCAATGCTCCAAAGTCTGAAACTCTTCAAGAACCAACATGTCACAATTAGAAAATTCCACACCTAACCTCATGAGGGATCATAGCCCAAATGCAGGTACAGTAAAAATATTATATAAAATTACCTTCCATTTGTATATAAGGTATAGATAAAAATATAAATAAATTTTGTGTTTAGACTTGGGTCTCATCCCCAAGATATCTCACAATGCATATGCAAATATTCCAAAATCAGAAAAATCCTAAATCTGAAATGTGATGGTTACAATCATGTTAAGTAAAGGATACTCAATCTGTACTACCCGAACTTGACAGAAATATAAATCCTCAGTCAGGCTCCAACCCAGACTTCCTGAATCGGAAACTTTAAGGGTGCAATAAATAAGGATAACCAGGTCAAGCTGGTGATTCTTAAACTCCACTCCCCATTGCATTCAAAACAACTGCAGGTATTTTTAAGTTACTTAGATTACAGGTCACTTGATCTTTCATCCAAAGAGCTACTGGACATCAAACTGGTTTGAGGTCTAACCTGCAACCTGATACCCTCTCTGTGATGATATCTTGGATATGGCTTTAGTCTGATTGAGCTTCAATCATAGATCCTCACCAAGGCTGCCAGGAAAGGGAAAAGGCAAGTAGGAAGAGGGCGTCCATAGTGGAAAGGGGACCTCTGATAGGAAAATAGTCTCTGCCAAGTGGCCAAACTGCTGAATATCCACCACCAGATGGGGTGGTGAAAGGAGGGGTGAGAAAAGGATACAAGAATTCAGACACATGAAGTGCTGCCTAAGGTGCATCTTGTACCTGATGGTTCCACTCACCAGATTGTGTTCCAAAGATTGGAAGTTCCATGCCTAATTCTTTTTAGACCCTGCTGAGAATGGCCTGCCATATCCTCACATGGTTAAACTCTAAGCATTCTTCAAGAGCTACAAGAAATGTGGGCTCTTCTCAAGACTGCCCTATAGAAATGACGTTCCTTGTATACAGACAATGTCATGCATCCACCAAACTGTTCTCACTTTCTGCCTATAGCCTGAGTAAGAAAGCCTTTCCCAGCCCCCTTGAATCTAGATAGGGAGAAGTGACAGTTCAAGGCTCTGCCTCTAAACCTATCCCTGCAATTACTGCAAAATTCTCTACCTGTCTCTCCTATGCACCTGCATGGAAGCAAGGACTCCAGTAATAATCCCACAGTGGAAAAATCCCAGGCCCCTCAATCACCACCTCAAAGAAGTCACTCAGGAGATCCAAGTCACCTGCATGGACACATTCCATGAGTAAGAAATTTACATGTATCAAGTTATTTGCTATGATCTGAAAGCTGTTTATTACAGCATCTGGTAGTAATTACCCAACAATCCATTCTCTCTGTTTTTGCATAATAGTTTGTATCTACACCATGTTCCATTTACATCACAGTTAGTTGGTAAAGTGCCCATTTTCCCTTGAGATTATAGCTTTATTCACTTTATTCATTGTTTTTAATCCCAGTACCTAATAAAACTCTGTTAGAAAATGGATAATCAATAAGTGTTTGTGAAAAGGAGGGGAAGAAAGAGGGAAAAGGAAGCAAGTAAAGGAAGAAAAAAATCTGTTAACTAACATGGGATGAGAGTCCATAATTATAAGTGTGCTCTTTAATGTGAATTATTACCCAGACAACCCCTGCCCATCTGAGTGGATCTACACTTAATCTAGAGTGAAAGAGAAAATTTGGGTGGAGATCTCAAATCCATTATTTGCTTTGTGTTTTGATTCTTTTATAGTTTTATTTTATTCATTTCTTTTTATGTGGTGCTAATTATTGAATCAGGGCTTCACATGTGCTAGGCAAGCTCTCTACCACTGAAGCGTAACTCCAGCCCTGATTTTGTGTTTGATCACTCCAAGTGAATAATACCTGCTTCCCAATAATAACAAGAACCTGTATTTACTGAACCATGTGAGGTACTTCATGAGTTTTGTCCCAATTCTCCTGACACTTCACAGATCTGTGGTAGGAATGAAATTCTATCATTCACTTAGCTGCCTTTTTCCACAGTGTTAGGGGCCAGGAGCCACTCCAGTCTCCAGAGAAAAAGAGACCACAGACACACTCGCTGCCTTCAGATGCTTACAAAATACTGGGGGAGTGTGCCCAAGTAGAAAGAACAGTAGGTCATACTTCGGCACACAGAAAGCACTATACAGCTTTAAGGATGCAATAACTAAGTAGCTCATCCATTCCACATAGTCCCATACCACCACAGGGTGTGAGAGGCAGAATTTTAATTGTTTTGACATTGGGTTCTTTTTCATGTGCTGTTCTGATTCCCACAAAGAAGGTGGTGATGGAGCAGGGACAGCAGAGAAGGGAAGAGTGGTCCAGGATACCACACAAGGCTCTTAATCTTCACTGATAGAAGAGCTCTAGGGTCAGAGCTAACTGCTCTGTTTCTTTTAGGAACTGAAGCCCCAAAAATACAAAATGACATCATGGAATCCATAGATTTATGACCTATAGTCCTCTTATTTTAAATGTGTACAGAGATTAGACGTGTAATAAGTTGTGCAATATATTGCTCACCCCAGAGTGTCCTCCCTCCCTCCTTCCAGATGCTCTCTACCTACAATGCCACTTGGATTTGTCCTTCAGTCATTAGTCAACTGAGAGGAATCCTTTAATGTATCTCTGAGATCTACTAATTTGGGTAAAATATTATAGCAGTTTTTGCCCATATTTAAAAATGACATTTAACAAGAACAGATTGTGTCAATTCACAAGTTGTGTCCTCAAAGCAACCGTCAATTTAGGTCAACAATCATCAGGTTTCAGGGATGTAGCAACATGAGGAGAACATGCAAGTCTCAGCAAATCATCCCTCTTCTACAAGTAGTACCTGCTGAGTATGCAGAATGATAGATCTTGTTCCTGATGTCAGAGATGCACATACTCCATTTGACTTTGAACAAATCAGGAAGAGGATATTTTTAACATGAAAAGTAGCTAATGTTATTGAAAAAGACAAAATAAGGAACCATTTCTGAAAACTTTGGGACAACCATTTGTAACAAAAGTGTCTCCAGTTCAGATTAGCTTGACAATGTTTATAAGGCATCCCCTGCTAATAGAATGACAGCCCATCATATGTACATTGTGCGTATAAATTTGTGTGTGTGTGTGTGTGTATACTTTGTATTATTTGTGAAACACTGGGGACAGCCAAGTAAATATGGATCCCCTCCAGTAAACTTTAAAATATTTATCCCTCGTTTTACACCAATTACTGTCTTTATTTGTTTGATCTCCAACAAGCATCTCCCCACTCCCCTTCCTCGACAATCAGACTCCTGGGAGAAATTGACAAAATTTCATTGCTATTCCATCATATTATAAAGTAGTAGAACTACATGCAAATGGCTCATGGCATTTTGCATTAGGTCAGGAGTATAAATAAGAAATCACAATCGGGGACAGCATCTGGCAAAGTTCTCAGGTTGGAGATTTGATGTAGAAACAAGCCAGATCTCTGTGGAATCATCCATCCACAACTATGATCTGCACTGTGGCTAAAAATACTGAAGGAAGTTCTCTGAATTGAGATATGTTATGTAAAGAGTTTAAAATAAATTTATTTTGTATTATTTTTCCTCTAGCTCAGCTCAGATCTCTAAAACAAAGTTACAACGACAAAAAGGTACATGTAGATAAAAATCTTAATAAAGAAGTAGCCCGTGGTAGGATCTCCTCAAAGCTAACTTCGTATTATCTTCACAAACCCTACAGCTCCTACATCACATCCTACTACTCAAATCTGGTGACCATCTGACCTCCACTCTTAATTTTCCCCTGTGGCCACATGATATCACATCATTCAAGGGAATAAAAGAAAAATCTTGAAAATCCATATTTTATGTGCTGAATTCCTCATGCTCTCAACTGTTCTGTCAGAATATTCATAACAATATGTAATTAGATTGTTCTATCTGAGTAGTGTAAAAGACTCAGGGGGTTTAAAGAGAGGGAAAAGTTAGGAAGTCAACAACACAAGCACTGTCGAAAGAGTGAGTGTGCCTTTTGCAGACAGCTCTCTGCTCTCTTGCATCATGATCACTCTATCTCTACCAGAGCATTCTCATCTGTATGCAATCATGCTCCAATTAGTATGAGTATGAACACACACACACACACACACACACACACACACACACATCATTCTGATTGATTTATCTTTACCTCTCCAATAACCTTCCACCATTTTTTTTTTTTGCTTCCAACTCTGCTACTTCCCCCAAATCTTTGTTGCCAACACCATCATTCTTCATCTAGTCCAATCCCATGGATATTTCTCTTAACACTTTCTAGAACTCCAAAATATGACACATTCCACCATTTTCTTAAGGCATTTTCCAGTTTTCTTCCTCATTGACTGCTGATTCTCTGCACTCTTCTCTCCAGCTCTAAAATATGGCAGACTCAGGGCTCCAGTCTTTTACTGTACTCTCAAGTTATACCTTCTCCTTATCTTGGTAATTTTATCCAATTTCAAACTTTATAAACAAATACCACAACTGATCTCTCCCACATTTATGTCCCTATGTCTTATTTCTTCCTTGAGCTTCATAATCACCTATCTACTTAAAAACTCCTCTTGTTTCTACATGAACATCTTCACGTTAGTACATCTAAGGTGATCCCCTGGCTCCCTTGTCCCCCTTTCTCCACCTGCTTTTCCAGTCTATTCATGCTGATTTAAAGAATCCTAATCCATTAGGTGCTTACATCAAATCATGGAAGTTATCCTTGATTCCTTTCATTCTCTCATCATGAATGCAAACAGCATGCCCTACAATTCAATCAAGATATTTTTTCACTGATCTACACATTTCCGTACACTCACAGTCACACCCTTCTCATGGCCATGGCCATAAGAACCTCCAGAATAGTTTTTTCTTCTCATTCTCACCATTTCATACAGAAGGTCAGGGTATTTTACAGATATACACCTGAACGAGTCGTTACTTTGCTGGAAACCTCTAATCCTTTCCATGGCTCTCAGAGAAAAGGCAAGCCCTTCACCCTGACAAGCAAGGCCAGGCAGGCACTGATCCCTGCTAATCTCCCTGACCTCACCTTGTGGCACTTGCTCAGCTACAATGTCTTCTTTCCCAAACTCACCAAGACTATTGCAGCCACACAAGTTTTTCATTTGTTTTCTCTCACTAGAGTCTGCCCTCATCTCCCCATCCATTACTAAACAACTCACTTTAAGTCTAATTTTCCATAACAAAAGTTGCCCCTTTTCTTCATAACCCTGACAATAAAAAAAAACTTGTTATCTTTTTGTCAACCTCTTTTCCCACTAAAATGTGAGATTCCATGAATGCAAGGATCTTGTCTTGAACTATGTACCCTAATCATTTGAGTAATGCCTAGTACATAGTATTCACTCAATAATGGTATATAAGTGAATAAATGAATAATCGAACAAATAATGTGTGCTGGAAAAATTGATACAATCATGCCTATTATCATCCTGACATAGTGAACATTCTTTGGACATTTAGTTTAATAATCTTATACATAAGGCAATCAAGTTCAGAGTACTGCTTGTGTGCCAAAGAATTTCACCTTTTATCTGAGCTTTTGAGACATTTTGTTGAACATCTCCTACAAAATAACTTCATCCATGCTTCACTATAAATCTAAGACAGGGGCCATCTCTCTAAATTGAATACTCTGTAAATTTCTATTAGAAATAAAAAAAACTTTATTTATTTTTAGAGTTAGAACTGGAACCAAAAATTACCATAGTATTAAATGTAAGGTAGACCTATGACTAACTTAGTCTGTAACTAGAAGATTGGATATACTTGGTGGTTCTGGAAGTCACTTTCAGGTGAAAAATTCAGTGTCATATATGAATTACATTGCTCTTGTATTCTCCTGCCCCACCAAAGTTATTCAAAGGACCTGAATAACTGGTTGCACTGATAAAAAGACATCATTGCATCTGACCGCCTCTTCCTACAACATGAACCTGCTTAACTGCGATACCTGTCAATGGTCCATGCATTATACAGATTGCTCTGTCCACACAGTCCCCATGTAGCCTCACATTTTATCTCTCTGCTATATCTGTCTAATAGAACAAGAAATAATACACAGAATATTAAAAAAACATTAATAGCCAGAATAAATTATTAATTCAATTAAAGTATGAGTCCAATAACGATTCTTTTTCATTGCGTTTATTTAAAGGAATAATTAATTGCTAAGAGGGCATAAAACACACACACACACACACACACACACAAACTGCTGACTCTACTCCTGAGTATAATTGCAGTGCTTATATTTCTGCAGAAATAATAGAGTAAACGTGCTGGATACAGCCACAGACAGGGAGTAATAGTCCCTTCTGGTTCTTTCCTTCACAGTTTTACAGCTAAAATCTGAAAAAATAAAATAGTATATGGGTTGCACTTTATTCCTTTGGAACTAAGATAATAAGGATTACCTTGTGATGGAATAGGATCCTTTGTTCCACTATTTGCTACTCTTGTTTTCTTGAGCATGTTCTTTAGCTGTTCTGGGTTATATCACCTCTACAGTGGGAATCATAACAGAGCTATCTCAGAAAGTAGTCCTGAAATGCACATAGGACTTGGAACAGCATCTGATACACAGTAAGTGCTGATCGTCTTACCACTAATACTGTACAAGTATGCATTCTCCTCAGCTCCATCATGGGTGGGACATTTTTTTCCTAAGGCAGTGCCATATCTTGAAAACCAGATCCTGTTGGTCAGTGGCTTAATAACCCACCATTTAGCTATGTCCAAGCCTTGATAAAAATGCTCTTGAGCAAATAATACTTTCACTAAAGACTCCCAAAATTTAAGATAGTTTTATAAAACACATATGCTTTATAATAATTTTTTCAGTTTTCTGGTACTATACACAAGAATATAAGATAGAATATAAGTTAATTTGAAGATAAATTGAAGTTTAATCCTATATACTCTAAAACTATCATTTTAATTTTAACCAACTTTGATGACAAATGGCTTAAAATATATGACTCACTTGAAAGTCTTAAGAGACTGAGTATGTTGAAATGAAGTTTAATATATTTTAAAATGTTGATGTCTCTGGATCATCATTCTGAACATCCATTTTATACTTATACTCTTGGAAGTTCATGACATATTTACATATCTGTTCTATACATGCACGCATACACACACATCTGCTTTCCCTGACTTCTCTTTTTATCACTCCCAGATATTGCAAAAACAGAACACAATTAAAATGCTGATATTTTAACACTGATTTAACATAAAAAGGAAACATCAGTATTAATGATACTAAGTGTTAGTAATTTATTAACAAGTGGAATTTGTCACCACTTTCCTCTGTAGCTCTTTGTTCTACATTAGACAGGCTTGGGTCCAGGACTGAGATTCTCTGTCATTTGCTCTACAAGAGAAATGACTACTTTCTAGAGAAAGTAGTCCTAATTAAAATATAATATTGCAGCAATGAGGAAATCGGGACCATAGAAAATTTATCTAGCCCTGGGAGTAAATGAGAGAGTTGCAGAGGGGATCTGACAACATGAGCCAGGGAAACCCTTCATCTTCTTTCTTCTCCTAGTGTGTTCTCCCATTGCACCTCCTGTTTTTCTTAATTGTTTGAGGTCAGCATGCAGGCACAACGTGTGTGCACATACCCAAGTGCAGGTACCACTCCATTCCAAAATAACTCCATCAGGAAATTTTGGACATGCTCCTGGATGAAAACTGATTCTTGGGAAAAATATGTATGACTAGTAAATACAAGAAATCAATCTCAACCTCATAAGCGAAATAGGAAAGGGGAGTTAAAACAGAAAGTAGGCGTCCTGAATGGGTTTTAAGTAGGGGAAGTGGGTAATGAGTCTTTCTAAACCAGAGCATCCATGTTTGACTCAAAGTGGTAATGTGGCAAATAATCCTCTGAGCACATCTCATTATGTCAATAACAAGATGATGATAATGCAATAAAATACCAGTGTTCTCTTATTTTCAGATAGAAAGGGTACAAGTATCCTGATCACCAGGACCCCTGGATTAATTCATTGACTCCACCAGCTTATTTTGCTTACCCATCAAGTGAACACCTCTCCATGGTGACTGTCTCTACCTGGGTCACATCTACCACCAAGTCTCGCCTGGATTTTGCATAATCTCTAGCAGTTCTCAGACTTATAAGCTATTCTAAAGGCCCAGCCAGAAGCATATTGTGGTGACCAGGTAATTCAGATCCTATCATCACTTGACTTAAAGTGCTCTGGTGACTTCCTCTAACACAGTGAAATGAGACACACACCTGTCTCCTGACTCCTAGAGACCAGTGGGTCTCATGGTCCCCACCTCCCTTTGCTGTTGATTCTGCTTCACAGACAGTGATCTCTTTTCTCTTCCTCCACCACAGGAGGCTTATCCCTACAATGTTCTGCCCCAACTCCTTCTCTCCATTTAGATTAGCTCAAATATCACTTCCTGTCCAAGAGGCTTTCACTGACCCCCACTACCCCCAGTCAAGGAGAGTCTTTCCATCATGGCACTTCATCCTATCTGATATATTTGTATGTATTTCTTTCCCTGCTCCCCTCACATAGCTATAAGCCCCAAGAACATACTGTGTCTCGCTTAGTCACTATATAATCCTTAGCATATCACATGCACTTAATAAATATTTCTATAAATGAATGGATATTTGATATTTCCTCTAAGTAAGCCACTAATAAATACTTCCTATAGACTATTTAATCCTCAAGACATTCACTACAAGGTAGTTTCATTAATTACTATTCTTATTTTACCAATGAGGCTAGGTAAATTTCCCAGTGGTCTGCAGAGACCATTCTCTTAATCATTCCTCTCTACTCTCCATATATTACACTACACCCACTCTGTGGAATAATATCCCCAATAGTTTCTTATTCGTCAGAAAAAAAGATCAAAGCTTTTTCCACAGCTTTGATGAGGGGGGTATTTTATTATGTTCTAGATTTTTTTAAAAAAAATTTGTTAACTTCATAATGAGTGCACAGGATAGCTATAAGTGGGTACGACCAGTGCAGTCATGAAGAGTACAAGCTCTGGAATTAAGCTGTCTGAGTCAAATCCCCACTCAGCCATGCAATCCTCATAAATGAAATAATATA
Source organism: Marmota marmota marmota (assembly GCF_001458135.2). Classification (NCBI taxonomy): domain Eukaryota; kingdom Metazoa; phylum Chordata; class Mammalia; order Rodentia; family Sciuridae; genus Marmota; species Marmota marmota. The sequence goes on along the minus strand of NW_026000243.1, from coordinate 8,752,094 downwards.
TATGTAAAGCACTTTGCAAGGCAACAAGGTCCCTCCCCTCACAAAAGAGTTCAGTAAATGTCTACTAGAATTTTTATTATTACTAAATATATTTCTGACTACATAGTTACCCAGTACACTCTTTTTGCTCCCTGAGCTAGATAACATATATTACAATAGTCCAAATTTATTGCCTATGGGGGCCTTGATATTAAGACAGATTCTTCCTCTCCTGTGTTTCTGCTTAAGTATAGTTTAGGAAGCCTGGAGGGGGGGGGGGAGAGACTCTTTCTCTGGGAAGAGGGGACACTGAAGCACTAACTTAATAAAACTTAAAGATTAAACCTGGGAGAATTAACACAGAGACCAGAGCCATTCGTCTTAGCCTCAGGAGAAAACTAAAGCTCCAGGACACTGGGGATGCAGAACCCTAAATAATCATCCAGCAGCCAAAGAAGAAAACAGTAAGTTTAGTACCTTTGACCTAGATAAAGAAATATCTTATTTAGAAACAGCAAATCCACTGCAGGAAACAAAGGATCAGAGAGACAGAATTCCCAACTAAAACCACTAGGTGTTTGGAAACCAACAGTCTGGGTTTTAACTCGGGAGAAGGGACTGACATAAGCATCTTACTAATTGGCCACGTGTCCCACAGAGGGCTGGGTGAATGCTCAACTCAGCACGTGGGTGCACAGTAACCTGGCCCCTGGGGCAAGATGCTCTGGGAACCCACCTCCCCATCAGGTCTCCCATGTTCGCTGACAGGTCTGGGCCCAGAAGCCAACTGGCAGTGCCTGTTGCACTTGCAGGAGAAACACAGCGGCACTGCCAGCTTTTAGTGACAAAAGGAGTGTTTACAGCAGGCGCGCTGACAGCTGTCCGAGTGCCACATTTATTTACAAAATGTTAGTTAAATTACTGACAGTTGGCGCTATGGAGGAAAAGCCGAGAGAAAAGCTGACATTTCTTGATCTACTGGTGCTCAGCTCATGGCCCTGGCTCTGCTCCCCTGTCTATTTATTAATTTCATTATTTGCTTGTTAGTTTATCTATTTATGACTTCTGGCTTATTCACTGGCCATTGCTTTTAAGAGGCTTCAGGTATCCCAGGCAGTTACTGTTCCACGTGATTCAATTCCAAAGGTCCTTGGGCTAAAAGTTGCCCTGAGGATGCACTGTTCCAACTGGCCTGGGTACCTCCAGCAGCTGAGACCCAGCACTGGGAAACAGGAGGAGCATATCTGAGGGCAGGGAGCCAATTCCAGGCTGTCCTTTGCAGCACCTACTGAAGATGAAGGAATGCTCCTTAAGTTATGAATAATCAGCGTGATCAGTACATCCCTTGATTCCTCCCCTGTTGATCAGAGCCAGGTTTTCTATGTAGGAAGTGGGACCAAGTGTCTCCATTTTTTATTCTTACTGACAGAGGCAATTAAGATAGAGGAAGAAGAATTTGGGTGATAAATGAAGCTCAACATCGAGGCTGTACAGAGTTTTAGACACTGAAACATATTTCTGATAAAGCTTGTGCCATCCCTTTTCCTCAAATGTTGAAAAAAGCATATATTGCCATAAACTGTTGTCTTTAATGTTTTTCCAATATTTCATCTTATGTCAAAATAATGCGTGTTTTTGTTGACAATTCAGAATAGATAGATTAGTGAAAAATAATTAATTAGGCCTTCTCTAGACATCTTATTTGGAATCCCAGGCTACATGCTATTTCTCTATCTCCTCACTCTTTCTTCTCCATACCACTTCTTGTCCACTAATGTATTCTATATTCTGCACATATTTTGTTCATTGTTTGTAGGTAAGTTCTGGGAGGACAGGGATTAGTTTACTATTATGGTGGTTCACTACAGTGTTTCACATGGCCTAGAATAGTATCTGGTTCATCATCTGCAGATGACAGATGTTCTCTAAATAGAATCAAACTTATTATAGCCACCCAGGGCATGTACACTTTTCGGTTCTTCATGTTTTGACAGGTCTACTCTGCTGTGGGCTCACCTTGAAATGGATGAAGTCATGATCATAGTGAGAAGGATCAGAAAGAGTCACTGCAGATATGTTGTCATCTGTGACATGCGGGGAGGGTTGACGAGTGCATCGGGGGAACTGAGGTGGAGTGGAAGGAGGGGATAGCAGGTAGCCCAGAATTCAGGTCCTCTCATCCTCTAGCAATGGGTTAGCTTTAGTTAGTGACATCTTGTCACTTGAGTCCAGATGTATATGGTCATCTTCAGAGTCCAGCCAGCCTCAGCCCTGGCCAACTAAAGTCCCTTCCTGCTATCCCCTCATTCCACTCATCTTAGTGCCCCTGCTGTACTCTTCAACCCCCTCCCCATGTCACAGATGACACCAGACCTGCAGTGACTCTTTCTCAGTCTCTCTGAGGCCCTGCTTCCTCAGCTGCCCCTCTACCTAGCCAGTTATAGACTTTCTGAGAGCAGGAATGGTGATTTGATTTGTAGACCAAATAGCACCTAGCACAATGCCCTACACATTGGAACATGTGTCCAAAAAGCCCAGTGACCTACACATATCACCATGGGTCAAAAAGATCTATCTTTACTTTTATTAGATGGTAAAAAACCAACCATGTAACTTTTAAAAAGTGAATAATTATAGAAATGCATGAAAACCCACATAATTTGTAATTGCACTACCCAGAAACTTTATGAGCAGTAATATTTGATAAGATCCCTTCTGAATTTGTTGATTATCTTTAGCAGACATTTGCCTGCATACACACATTCAAGTTCTCAGAGTATTAATCTGCTTTTGACTGATGGGGTGTGGACCAGTTAATTATATGAAATGACTTAGAAAGAGCTCTGGTTTTGTTTCATATTCAGGACTACATTAATTTCAAATCATGAGAAATGCATAATGTTAAAAGAAAAATATTTGCAGGAGAATATATGCAACTTCTTTTCATACAAAGGGAAAATAACAGACAACACTAGACAATATGTTGTATTAGAATAATTATAGATTTGGTAAAACTCTAAGAAAAGGAAGAAAATAAGAAATTTAAAAGTTCAAGGAATTGGTGTACTTCTCAGAGAAGAAAGGGTGTAATGTATGTAGTTTTATAGGCAATAGGAAGTTCTATTTCTTACATTGTCAGAAGGTACACAAGTGCTCAATTTATTATTTTAAATGTAGATGTTACATGAAATATGAAACAATGAATTATTTCATATGAAATATGACACTATTTCACAATTAAATAAAAACAAGATATATCTGGCTCCCAGGACACATGAAATATTTTGTTCCTCAAACACATATCTCAGCAAATATTTATCAAGTTCTTGTGATAGGCTAGGCCTAGTGCGAGGTGCTAGCAGTTTCAAAACATACAGTGGAAGAACTAGTCAGAAGATAAGTAATGTGCAACCTTAGTCACAGCCACATGTTGGACCATAGTATTATCAACTCTGTCTCACCCATTCTCACATTCTAGTAGGAAATATGTTAATAAAAATGGGGTTGGCAGTGTATCTCAGTGATAGAGCACATGCCTCACATGCAAGAGGCCTAACATCAATTCTAGCACTGCAATTAATCAATCAGGCAATCAATAATAGAAAAACTCTAAATGAATTTCTGATAGGAACCATAAGTTCATAAGTTCATATATATATATATATATATATATATATATATATATATATATATATACACACACACACAC
>NW_026000243.1:8714002-8745434 GCF_001458135.2 Marmota marmota marmota | reverse complement strand
AGCAGATGGGGTAGAGAGGGAAGATGAGAGGGAAGGGGAGGGGGGATAGTAGGGGATAGGAAAGGTAGCAGAATACAACAGTCACTAATATGGTATTATGTAAAAATGTGGATGTGTAACCGATGTGATTCTGCAACTTGTATTTGGGGTAAAAAATGGGAGTTCATAACCCACTTGAATCAAATGTATGGAAGATGATATGTCATGAGCTGTGTAATGTTTTGAACAACCAATAAAAAAAAAGAATTTACATGTTATTTAATATATTTATTATAAATATAAAATTATGATTATTAAATGAGATGACCCACGTAAACGATTTATAATGTAATGATAGGTTCCATTAAATACTGCTGCTGATGATGGCATTTGTTGCTGTTATTATCATCATCATCATTAATATTATTATTATTATTATCATTGTTGTTATAGCTCTGTCATGTAGGTATTAAGTTAGAATAGTCCTAATTTATCTTTGGGGTATCTGTTCCAAGACACAAACTGGATACTTGAAACTGAAAGTAGTACTGAATTCTATGGATACTATGTTTTTCCTTATACATACCTACTTGTGATAAAGCTTTATTTATAAATTAGGCACAATAGGAAATTTAAAATAATAAGTAATAATAAAATAGAACACTTATAACAACAATACACTATAAAAGTTACGTGAATGTAGTATCTCTCAAAATAAACTTTTATTGGTGAATTATAATTATACATAATAATAGGATTCATTGAGCTGTTTGTACATGAACATAACGTAAATTGATCAATCTCATTCCCTAGTACCTTCATTTTCCCTACCCCGCTTCTCTCTTAAAATATATTAGTATGTACTGCATTAATTTTTACCATTACTATTTTTATGTTTGGGAGCCACTATTAAGTAAAATAAGAGCAACATGAACAAAGGCATTGTGATACTGTGACAGCATATTCAATAATCAAGATGGCCACTAAGTGACTAACAGCCTGGCAGGGTATGTGGTGAGTATACACTGGATAGAAGGATGATTCACTTCCAAGTGGGATGGAGTGGATTAGTGAGAGATTTCATCACACCATTCAGAATGGCAAGCAAGTTAAATTAATGTATTCTTTATTTCTGATAATTCCTATTTAGTATTTTCAGAACATGATTGACAACAGGTAACAGAAATTACAGAAAACATCTGGATGCGACAGCACATGCCTGTAATCCCAGCAGCTTAGGAGTCTGAGGCAGGAGGATTACAAGTTCAAAACCAGCCTCAGCAAAAGTGAGGAAACACTCAGTAAGACCCTGTCTCTAAATAAAATACAAAATACGCTGGGAATGTAGCTCAGTGGTCAAGTGCTTCTGAGTTCAATCCCTAATACACCCCCCTCAAAAAAATTACAGAAAACAAAACTGTGGGTAAAGAGGGACTACTATATTATTAGGCCCAATTTCACAATAGAAAACAGAAGGTTAGGAGGATTAGGATAATAATTTCCCAGCACAATGATAAGTCCCAGCTTAAATTTATACCACGATCATAGTCTATTTTTTTTCTACTTCAGAATACATTCTCAATTAATACATTTTATGAAGACTTATAAAAGTTGAGCTCATATGTTTAGGATAAATATTTGTGCATTGTATTTAACCAAAGTATAAAGAAAACCATCGAGTAGACATTCAGCTACTTGAAGCTGACTATGCTTGAACCCATATCCGGTGTTGCCTTGGAGTCCTATGATTTCATGTCTCTGGTAAGGGTGAAAAACTTACACCTTCTCTGGGCAACATTCCACACTAACACGTATCCCACCTTTTTGTCCTTTCTTCCTTTGAGTTAGTAGGCAAGCCCATGCTATAAATAGAACGTTGGAGGTCTGTTGAAAAATGTGTGCTTAAAGGAACAGTATGAGCCTGAATGGCAATACACAGGTGCACATAGGCATCCAGGGAAATGCCTTACATGAAAAGAGGAAGCATCAGGGAATTATTTGCTTTGGATAGAAATTCAAAAATATATATATAAACCTCTTAGCTTTTCTTAATTCTCCAAGTCTTCCAATCACTACACTCTGAGTATAAGAACTGTGTCTCCAAAATACTTGTAGGAACAGGAGAGAAGAGTGTGATTTTGTATCTCATGACTCCCTGCCACCTGCTCTGCAGCCAGTCTATTATTCTGGTGTGGCCCATGGAGTCTGACACCAACTACTAATTATATATTAATAGTAACTAGCAAAGAAGGCTCTTTTTCAATGCCAAAGGTAACCCCATGGACAGGGAAATGTCAAACTAAAGGTCTAATAAACTTGGTGCAAAATGCTCTAGGGGTGCAATGTTAAGTTTTCAGACCTAAATGGAGATGATCCAGCTAGGAATAAAAAAGATAAAAACCTCACTTTCTTAGCATATACAATGTGTAGTTTTGATTACTGAATAGAGATATGAAATATGTGCTAAATAATTCTTCTGAACAGCTCATTAGGCCTAATCCATCTCTGATTTCTATGAGTCCATTAATTCCAAATATGCATCAGCTTAAACATACACGCACATTCACACATGATCATAAAATGCTGGCTTAATTACACAATGTACTATCTTGGAAATGGCAACAGGTAAAACTTCAAATTGAATTTATGCATATTTTAAGTGTTTATAACTTGAAAATGTGATCCATGAAAATGACAAAGAATACTAGACCCAAGAAGGATGACATTTTAGTTAGCAAACACTAGACCCTCAGCCCTAGGTATGTGTGTGATGAGGACAGGGCATTTGATATGGGCTGTCACAAAATCACAAAGATGTGACAGCCAGGACAGTATCCACAGGGTAATTATCGGGTATCTACACACAGCAAATAAAATTGATGCAGACTGGGGTTATTTGTTCATGTGGCATTGCTATTAATTCTTACTTCCTGAAATCTGTGTTCCTACCATCATTTCAACATTATAATAGTTCTCACAGACACTCAATGCCCCATAGCTCCTTTGTTAAATTATATTTACTTTAACTAATACACAAAAACATAAAACGATGTATTTATGAATGAGGTACATTGTGTGATGTTTCAATCAAACTAAACATGTCTAGCTTCTCAAATATTTGCCATTTTTTATAGTGAAAACATTCAAAATCCTTTCTTCTTGCTTTTTGATAATAATACATAATATAATAATGGACAGTACATTTTTTTGAAGTTCTGAGGATTAAATACAGGGCTTCACACATGCAAGGCAAGTATGTTAGCACTGGGCTACATCCCAATCCTGCAGTACATTATTGTTATCTGTAGTCACCCTCCTGTGCAATAGCAAAGCAGAACTTTTTCTTCCCATCTAATCATTGCCTCTTTTGTTTATATTTTTATTTTTACTACTTGTTCCTTCTTCAGTATTAAGCTTTCCTCCTCCTTGCCTTGGATTTCCTTTATCAGGTCATTAAACTTGCATATAATTCTGCCTAGCACATTCTTTCCAGGGATCTTTGCAGGGTCTCACCCACTGTTCACAGTCCTGAACAACCTATATCCCCTGCCCCTCCCTGCACACGAGGTAACTCTGTCCCCTTTCCTGTATTTTACTTTCAGACAATACTTTCCACAGCCTCATGCATTGTTTGGCTTTTTAATGTTTAGTATAGATGTACATAATGGGTTTCATTTTTACTTATTCATACATGCACAAAACATAATTTGTTCCATTTCAATCCCTAGCACTTCCCCTTTCCTCTCCTCTTCCACGTCCCTGATCCCTTTCCTCTACTCTCCTGGACTTCCTTCCATTTTTTTAATTTTGTTTTTAATTGGTGCATTTTAGTTGTACATAAAGTGGAATTTATTATGATATATTCACACATGCACATAATATGTATGTCAATTTCATTCTACAGTCTCCCCTTTGCCATTCCTCCTTCCTTCCCTTTGATTCCCTTTGTCTACTCCACTGTTCTCCCTTCTCTTTTCATGACATTCCCCTTTTTAATTCCTTATTCTTTCTAGATTTTGCAAATGAGAAAACTTTTGACTTTCTGAGATTTATTTCACTTAACATGAAGTCCTCCTATATCACCCATTTACCAGCAAATGGCATAATTTTATTCTTTTTTATGACTTAGTAAAACACCATTGTATATATACACCATGTTTTCTTTATCCATTTTTCTATTGACAGACACCTAAGGCTGGTTCCATAGTAATATAGGCTTAACTAAAAATATTGTTAAGCCTATATTACTATAATATGCTGATTTTAGTTCTTTTGGATAAACACCAAGAAATGGAATTGCTAAGTCCTATTTTCCAAACTGGTTGTATTAATTTGCAGTCCCACATCCTCATCAGTAATTATTGTTATTTATATTCTTGATAATTGTATTTTAACTGGAGTGATATGAAATCTTATTTATTTACTGACAGCTGTCTCCTGCTAAGTACAGTTGTACATGTGGTGTGCAGCTCAAGAGTCACCAACGTGGCTGAAAAAGTGACCAACATGGACCTGGCACTCTCTTTATCCAAACATGGGTCTAGTGAACAGTTTCGTGAGCCTGGAGGAAAAGTGCCTATTCATAATTGTCTACCCAAGTTTCACACTGGGGAAAGACACTTATTTTTCTTATACCAACTGCTGCCCTGGCCTCTGTTCACTAAAAATCACTTTGTGTGAGGCACTTGGCCTGTAGAACAGTGCCTGGCTCACAGAAAATGCATAATAATACTCCTGAAGCCAGAAGGTAAAGCTCAACTATTTGTTCTTTAGCGACACAGCAAGCCCTATTATGTGCCAGTCGCTAAGCATACAATAAAACAATGAAAAATCCTTGACCTTGAATTAAGGAATCTTGGGATAGAGCCACTTTAACTCTAAATGGCTCTTCATTCCCTGTAAATCTCTGTTACTCTGCCTTACCCTCCCCCATTTTCCACTCCTTCCTTTCTCCTTAACTCAGATTCACTTGTAACTATCCCAACATCTGGTTGCTCTCAGCAATCTGACCTCTGACAGCGGTTTCCCTCCCAAGCCCACAAATCATCCCATCTGTCTCTTTACTGGGTGTCAATGCAGACACTGAGTGTTAGAATATCTCTAGCACAAAGGTTTCACTAAATAAGAAACCTGCAGCCATTAATGAGCAATTTGTCATCTAAGAGGTATTCTCACTAATTATAGTATGTCTCCATTATCTCCATTATGGACACGTGCTAATTTGCTTCATGGTAAAACTTTCCTTTGTCACTGGTTTGCACAGACCTGCAGAGAAAAGCAGAATTTTACTTGGTCCAGAGATGTAAAGACTCAAGCAATTGAAAATCAAACATTTGAGGCTTCAATTTGAAAAGGCCATGGCTCTCACTTTCAGACACATGCAAAATTCACCAAAAGGCTTGTCAAGAAATTTTAATAAGTGCTTGGAATAAAAAAAAAAAAATCTGTATAGTACTAGGCAGCTGAAATAAGAAAATATAAATTATAATAGTTGAGTGTTGAATTTGATAGAGTAAAGGTAGCTACTGTATCAAATGAACTCCAAATCTCGGAAGCCTAAATACAGGTTTATTGTTCCTTGGCCTAGTAATCTAACAAGGTTCTGGGTCAGTTGGCGGGGCAGCATGTGGAAGCCCTGCTCTGTGCTGTTGCAGTCATTCAGGGACTTGGCTGATGGAGCATCTGCCACATAGGATGCAGGTTTCCAAGGTAATTTTGGACATCAACATCCAGATGGCATAAGGAGAAAGAGCATGATGAATTTCACATGGGAGGTTTTTATGAACCAATCTACACATAACTTTTGCTTACATTCCTTTGGGTAAAACTGTCACATGGTTGTACCAAATTCAAGAGAGACTGGGAAATGCAGCCAAGCGTTGTGCACAGGGAGAAGAAAAAAATAATTTATATATATATATATATATATATATATATATTTGAACAGATAGAAATCTCTTTTGTAAAAGGAGTGAACCAAGTAGAATGGTTCTTGCCCCTCTTCCCATTATAGACACAGGGAAAATGAGGCTTGATAAGATGCTTCTCATGGTAAGGTAAGATAGAGCAGGGATCAAAACCGAGATCACCTTGACCCTGGACCACTAGTCACTTTCCAAAGACAATGAACCTTGCTGAGTCTTTGCAAAAGCTATTCCACCACCAAGATGTCTATGAAATGCACCAGTCCCAGTGCTCCATGTCCCCCACTCTGTATTTCTACACACAGCTCCCAGGATCACTACATGCAGAGCATTTCCATTTTCTCACCATGGATACGGTTCACGATGGGCACTTCCCACAGCAGTATCGATCACACAAGACAAGTAAAAAGTTCTGGACACTGTATTGAGTAGCTCACACTTCTGCCAGATGAGTATCCTCATTTTAAATGGTGATAAACTGAGGCATAGCAAGGTTAATCAATATTTGAATTGTTACACACCTGGGTAACTGAGCCAGAATTTAAATCTGGGAAGGGATCTGCCTCCAGACTGTATGCTTAGCCAGGATCCCTTATAATTCTTCAAGGTAAGATTCACTTAAGAAAGAAAACATAAAATAAAATAATGGACATAGGGTAATTTGTTAGATATCAGGCTCACAGCCTGACTGCTGTCTAACTGCCTCTTCCTTCCCTTCTCCCTCAAGTCTGTAGGCCTTGGGCTAGAGACAAATCCTTATTTTCCAGTGTTTATTAGATTTTCTATAAAACCCCTTGTGAAAGTGGATATTTAAAGGCTCTTTAGATTCCACACATGGAGACTTTATGAAGTGTGTCACACTGCCCCAGTGATTCCCTCCTCGTTCCACTCTCTGACCTAGAAGACAGACCCAACAAAAGCTCCTCACCCCTCCCATTGCCCATAGTTTTAAAACATCAGAACCCATGCCAGTACAGATAGAACAGCTTCCTCTGTCTAGTAAAAGATAAACAATTTTCACTGTTAATAGCCTACTATTATTCCTAATAAATGTTTCATTCACTCAACAAATATCCGTTAATATATCCCATGTTCCAGGCAGTAATTTAGTCACTATAAATGAGAGCAATAAACTCAGTGGCCTGGTGGATCTTACATTTTAGGGGAAGAGGCAATAAATAAGTAACAGATGAATAAATAACAGACTTTTCTAAGTGTTAAGGGCTGTGAAGGAAATTATAGCTAGGTAGGAGGATAGAGTGTTGTGGGGGCTGGGGGAGGGCTGTTTCAAATAGCATGGTCTGGAAGGCCTTCTTGGGGGATGGGATATTGGGGCAGATGTGTGAATTCCATGAGGGGTCCAACCCAGGCATTTTAGCAGATCCTGGCAGAACAAATGGACTTGGTGGGTTCCAAGTGTGCAACATGCATGTGGGTGAGGTGACATTGATAGGAAGAGTAGAGAGGACTCAGGTAGCTAAAATAGCTTTTATGCCATTGATATGTTTGCATTTCATTCTGAGTGTAACTGAATGCCACTGTACAGTTTTGAACAGAGAGTCATATAATTGATGTTCTTAAATGATAACTAGGAGTATTGGATGGAGAATTGACTGTGGGGGAGCAGGGTGGAAACAAAAGATTAGATGTCACCAGAATAGCCTAGGAAAGAGAGGATGGTGACATGGACCAATGAGGCTGAAAATGGTGAAAAGTGTTCTCATGCAGGGTATCTTTTAAAAATAAAAACAAATTGGATTTACACACAAATTAGATGCAGCATAGGAGAGAAAAAATAAATTAATAAAATATCTGTTAAGAACTTAACTTGAGCAACTAGATGTATGGTGATGCCAGTTTCTAAGATTGGGATTGGCTGAAAAAGGGGAAAGCTAGATAGTTAGGCATAAAATACGTCCAGTGTCAAGAGCACGAATTGGAGGACTCCAATTTTAAATGTCATTTAGGTATAAAAAGAAGAGCTATAGGTTAACAGTAGGATAGACAGTGTAGAGGTCCAGGAACGTGCTCAGGATAGAAAGTAAATGACGGCATCAAGGATCGGCTGTGTGTGATATGGCCTCTTGGTGTGTGCTCCACCATCCATGGAAATTATGAAGAACATGGAGAAACAAACATTCAGAAGCCACAATGAATATCAAAAAGGACACCTGTCCAACTTTCAGAGCTCTGGTAAACAGGGTGTAGAATAAACACACACATGTTTGAGATGGCTCTAGAAGTGGAACTAACCCAAGAAAAAGCTAGGGTTCATTTTAAGAAATAAAAATGATGGAGGCATTTGAAGAAGAGACTGGTGATTTTGCTGGTGAAGGGTCATGAAATTCAGAGAGTAGAAAGATTTGGGAGTTAGGGAGAGGTTTGTAACTGGGTCTGGGTTTTGGATATGCAAGACCATGTAGTGATTAGAATCTGGAAGATGCTGCATGGCCCAGGAGGTTGGGGTCTTTGACTTCTGAGGAGACTGAGAAACCTAAGAAGAGACAGTAGGGTTTGTCCTGATGATCCTTGAGGATAAAGAAGAAAACCAGTTCTAATTACATCTCTAACCACAACCAGCCTCTCTGGCATTTGTAATGGTGAGGCTGGAGTCTGGACAGGGAAGGAACACTCATCCCCAAAGCATTCCAATCCCAGAAATCTACTCCATGTGCTGTCACGGCTCATGTTGTGTTTGGGGACTGGGTGGTTGAACCAGGCCTTTCTGTGGTCCTTTACATATGATTATTATTACTTGACAAAATTCTTTCTTTACCTACATGTGCAAGTTTCCTAGGGTTGTACCCAAACTGGATAGATTTAGACAACATAAATTATAATCTCACAGTTCTGGAGGCTGGAAGTCGGAAATCCCGGTGTTGGAAAGGCCATGCTTTTTCTGAAACCTGTAAGGAAGAGTCCTTCCATGTCTTTTTCTAACTTCTGTATATTTGCTGGCCATTTTGACAATACTTTCCGTCCTGGTACAATACCCTATATTCTGCCTTCAATGTCACACGACAACCACTCTGCATCATGTCTCCTTGTGGTCATTTTTCATAAGGACAGCAGTTGAATTGAATTAGGGGCCCACCCTATTCCAGTACAACTTCATCTTTATTAACTACAGATTGATTGTCCCTAATCTAAAAATCTAAAATCCATAATGCTTCAAAATCTAAAACTTTGCAAGCACCAGCATGACATCACAAGTTGGAAATTCCACACGTTGAAACTGTGCTTCAAGTTGAAACTATTTAAAATATTGCATAAAATCACCTTCAACCTATGTGTAAAAGCATGCATGAAACATGACTGAATTTTGTGTTTAGTATTGGGTCTCATGGCCAAGATATCTTATTATGTATATACAAATATTACAAAATCTGAAAAAAAAATCTGAGATATGAAAAATAAAACTGAAGCATTTTGAATAAGGGATAGTCAGCTTGTATATCTACAATGACACTATTTCCAAATAAGGTCACCTTCTAACATACACAAAAAAGGAAACATATTCAATCCACAACATCATGGTACTGCTACTTGCAGTGTTCATGATATAACAAAATTAAATTAAACTTAAAATAATGAACTGAATTAAAAATAATTTGCATATATTCTCTTTCTTACTCATATGCTCTTTTTGAGTAGAATTGTTTCAGATTGCACTCTCCTGATGAGTATATTTGTCCAGAGATGATTATTCTGAGTGTGAGAGCACTTTTCCACTCAGGTCGTACATTATAGCCTGTCTGAAAGCCAGAGAAGATCAAGAAATTATTTTCAGACAAACACGTCTTTCTTTGCCTCCATGGGGCCAACAAAGCTTTGTCTGAAGGTTGATTTCAGTTTTACAGTTTTCCATCATTCTGTTGGTTGATGCTGTTTTCATTTTAAAATCTATTATTTTTTAAAATCCATCAGCAAGAATGTAAGATTAATTTTCATGTTCATTTCATAAGACAAATCTAACCCCTCTCAAAAGCTTTCTAAGCCAAAACATTTCACACTGATAAGACAAAAAGTTGGCCAAACACACCCAAATAAATCCAAATAATTCAACCATGTGAATAAAAAATTTGGGAGAAAAAGATCAGGAAAAACTGAGACTGCTATATATAAAAGTTCATTGTATTTTAACAAATTTAAGCCCTTTTGCATTGGGTTAAGGTGGAAAAATACCTTCTGTGGTCTTACTGGTGGATTCTGAGTTTCATTGCAGGAGGCACTGGTCTTGCCCCAAACTTTCCTAAAAGAAAAATCACCAAATCCAGAGGCATCTTTCTCTATTTTCATATCACCATAAAAGTTCAAAAAGCCTGACCTCCCAAGTTCAAGAGATATGGGGAAAGGAAAAATATAGAACCAGAGAACATAACAGATGGAAGGACTTAAGACCCCCAAGAATTGACACCCCAACTCTATTTTTTTTTTTTGCCAGTAGATATCAGTGGAATTATCATGGAAAAATCAGTCCCCCGAGGAAAAAGTGTCTATCAAGCCAAAATCTGTACAAAAATCCCTGATAACCTCCTTCACAAACCATTCTGTATGACTTTTCTGAGGGAAATTCATGTTCAGAGCCATGTACTGTCACAATTCACTATATAACCATCTTGATAGGAAAAATGAAGAAATACCTTTTTTCTCACTCTTAGAAATAAAATATCTCAAGATGTTATTTGAACTGAAGAATATTCCTAGGATCTAAATAGATGTGTAGGAGAAAGCATCAAACCAAACCAAGGAAATAACAAACCAAACACCACAATTACAGCTGGATGAACAGGGATTTTTTTTTTTCTTTCTAGATCTTTCTGAAGCAAGACACAGTATACCTATCAAATTTCAGTGATCCAGGTACCATGGCACACATCTATAATGCCAGTGACTCAGGAGGCTAAGGCTAGAGGGTCACAAGTTTGAGGCCAGTCTGGACAACCAAGATCCTATGTTAAAATAAAATTTTAAAAAATTAAATAAATAGAAAGGGCTGGGGATGTAGCTTAGAGGTAGAATGCCCCTATTTTCAATATTCACTACTGCAACAAAAGAAATAAGTCTGTGTAATGATATGGGTGTCTAAGTTACACAATTTATTATAAAAATTGTTAATGTGTATATATGCTATACACATACATTTATATGCACATGTATATAAATATGAACTACGTTGTAACTATGCACCAAGCCATGCACATTATTACATTTTATCTCAAAACAACAACACTTTGTGGTAGACAATAAACCATCCTTTTTAAGCAGGGAGATGAAAAATTTTGCTGGTTAACACTCGGAGAGTTAGAGTTAGTGAACTCCTGGCTCCAGTGCGCTTTCCTTTTAGAATATCACTCCTGATAGAATATAAGTCAGCAAAACATTGTTCATTGGTTCTGCTGTCATTAAACTTCTCCATTGCTTCCTTCTCTTTTTGGCACATACATGCAATTTGAATTAATTATATACTAAACATAATAAATACTAGTTTCCTAAAAATAGAATATTATTTGATAATGTATGTGATGTTGATGATATTATTATCAGTTATCTAGTATACAATGGGAAGCAAAATTATCTCTGATGATTTTTAACCCCAAAGAACAAATATGGTTTTGGCATGAATCATATATTTTTTGGTATTACCCAGGAAAGATAAGAATGGTTCTATTACTAGAACCAAAAATTTAAAAAGAAAGACAGAAAGGAATGAAAGGAAAGGAACATATGCACCCAGGCCCCATCCACCCTGTCCCAGTGTCATGATATCCAAGTGCATTGGTTTGTAGAATCATAACAGAATAGCTTCCAGCTAGATTTCTTCAATATTTCATTCCAGAGAAACACGTAGAAATGTTCAAGAAATTGTAAACTCTCTATGGGAGAATCCATGACTGCAAACATCTAAAGTAAAAAGCTGGTGGAAGAACCTAGAATAAATCTTCCTCTGAACAAAGCAGAGCAGTCCTGGGATTCTCTAACAGGGACGGCTGGAGGCCAGCTGGGGCTTTGTAACTCTAGGCCATGAACAACATAAAAACCTCGACACTCTTAAGGCCCCATTCCTGAAACACTTCAAGAAAGGAGCTTATAGTACATCACGACAAGGAGGAACAACCAAATTCACTGAGTACCCAGCTGGAGAGACACTTGGCAATGAAGAAGACATAATGAGACAAGCACTCTAGTTAAGAGAGATGACCAAAAAGCCAGACACAAGTGATTCCAAGTCCCAGGCCCCACCACCTTCTGAGTGTGTGATCTGGAAAATGGCTACTTTTCACATTGATTTTTGATCTATAAAATCAAGATAATAATTGAATGCCCCTTATGGAGCATCTGTGAGGATTTAATGAGATTCTGCTTTCTATGGTTTGGATTGCAAGTGTCTCCCAAGTGTTGAAGTCCTGGTCCCCAAGGCAATAATATTAAAAGGTGGAGTTTGGGGAAGTGATTGAAGTGATTAGGAAGCTATAATCTCCACAGTGGATTAATCCCTAGATGGACTCAATAATCTGATGGCATTATTGGGAGGCAGTGGAAACTGAAGGAGAGGCCTAGTTGGAAGAAGTAGTTACTGGTAGCTTGTCCTTGGGGACTATATCTTATCCCTATTCCCCATCCCCTTCCTTGTGTGTCCTTGTGTTCATTCTCTCTCTCTGTCTCTCTCTCTCTCTCTCTCTCTCTCTCTCTCTCCACCCCCCCTCCTTCATGGCTGCCATAGGGTAAGCAGACCCTTTCTCCACTATACCCTTCTACCATGTTTCCACAAGGCAACATGTCTACCATGGACTGAAAACAATGAGCCAAAGCAAATATTACTTCCTCTAAGTTGATTTTCTCATGCATTTGTCACAGAAACAAAAAGCCTTCAAATATTGCTAGAAATGTGCTCAGCATGGTGCCTGACACATAGGAAACACAATTGGCCCATACTGAGTCAGAGCTGGAGCAGGAGAAGCTAGGATTTGGTGCCAGACAAAACCAGTAGTCAGGAGAGAACACAGTGATACATATCAGCTAATTGCCTCACTGGTAGTCCACAGGATGCTTTGGGTCTTAAGAGGAAAATGCCAGCCTTCCCTTAGACACAAGCTATCCTGAGTTAGGACTCACAGCTGGATGAAGGATTGTATGCTGGATGCAGTCCTTTCACCCTTCCAGGAGGTCTCCTTGTGCAAGATGGCTTATAAAGACCTTCATCATATATAAACCCAGGTGAGTGAACTCCCTGGTCTCTGCAATGCTTTAAACTCCAAAACACTGTGCTCTTAAAGGAGGAAAAAGGAGAAACATTTATGCAAAGCACCTATGATGTGGGCTCCAGTGACAACTGGCACACTCCTACTCCTTCTGCCCCATGGTTGGTTGAGTTTTTAGCTTTCTCATTTTAGTTTTTGGCTCCTCAATGGGATCAGTGTGCTTCCAGAAGCCTCTCTCCACAGACCCATCTGTCTATGCTCCTCAGAGCCACAGTCCACCAGCTGAATGCCTGGCAAGCCCCTGAGGTGAGTACACAGTGGTTGTTCCTGAGAGGGAGCAGGGCAGTTGACATTCATATGCTTCCTGAGTGGCATTGATATTCCAAAGGAGTGAACCATTAGCAATGGATCAATAGTTCTACCACAACACAACCACTGCAAGGGGGACTCTAAAATAGAAAGATGGGCAGAGAGGTGCTTTTCTGTACCCCTCCTTACCTTGAAAAACTAATTTCCCTGGGGTCTACCTGGGGGTCGAGTACATCAACAGGGAACAGTATTTCTTCAAGGGCACAAGGACTTCATAGGGAAGTCACCTGGAAGGAGGAAGGAATGTGTCACTGCACAGCTAACAACAAATGGATAACCCATATAATCCACTGGTGTGCTGGGTAGAAAGACACCAGCTGAATAAAGTATATGTATTTAGTATCTGCTCACTAGTACCTCCACCACAACCACCTCACACAACAGAAACAACCTGGACAAAAGAGTGATCCACTCACATGACCAGGGAAGAACAACACAGGACAATTGATGGGAAGAAAAACAGGCAAGGGAAGAAGCAGTGATCTCGGGCATTTGTTTCTTGATTCATTCAGGCAACAAATATTTACTGAGCACTTTCTATACACCAGACATTAGTGATACAGTGCTAAATAAGCCAAAGAATGGACCTGTTCTCAAGGAATTTACAGTTCAATTAGGGAAGACAGAATTCATGTAGATAACAAAACAAATAAGTGAGATAACTTCAGAGGAAGAAGATCATTCTGAGGAAAAATCCAGGATGATCCTGATGGAAGTGGTTTTAGATTATTTTGATTTCATTGTCAGGAAAGGCCTCAGTGAGGGGGACTCAGTGAGCTTGGGCCAAAATAAGAAACAGTTTTCTATAGGCAATTTGGGGTAGGGTATTCCTAATAGTGGAGACATGAAGTCCTTAT
This sequence comes from Marmota marmota marmota, assembly GCF_001458135.2. Classification (NCBI taxonomy): domain Eukaryota; kingdom Metazoa; phylum Chordata; class Mammalia; order Rodentia; family Sciuridae; genus Marmota; species Marmota marmota. The sequence goes on along the minus strand of NW_026000243.1, from coordinate 8,731,103 downwards.
GCCCTCTTTGACTGGAATAAGTTTTCTGCGTTCATGAAACAGAAAGATGTCCAGAAAGTTTACAGCAGAGTGTAGGGAAAGGAAGGGCGGGAGGATTGTCACTCAGACTTTATTAGCAAACACAATAGGCCAAGTCCTCGACTCAGCATTGGGATGCAAATCCAAAGAAGGCACACTCTGCCTTCAAGAAGCCTAAAAGTACCTACAGAGACTAATAGAGACTCCATATGTTTATAAAATGAAATGTTAAGTGTTTTCCATGACATGCACAAAATGTCACAGCTTCCAAAATCTACAAGGAGACTTTTGGGGTCCACTCAAGTATCAAAACCACATTATTCTGTATTATTCCATGGAGTTGCCATACCAAAACTCAACTTTCATCATGTACATTTCTCCAACATTTTATTTTTAACTTATCCCAGAAAAACAGCATCATTCAGTCTCAAATTCTAGACACACGACAGAAGGTGAGTTCCCTCTTTGATGCACACCCAGGCAACAATTCACTTTCCTAGTTGATGTTTTATTTGGGGAATCTCTGAAATATGAAACACAAGCAGTGAAATTACTGAGTGATTTGTTCATGCTTAGTGAAGATCTCTGAATGACACCCACACAGTTAACCATCTCAGACTCTCAGCAGCTAATGCCTTTGCTTTTCCATACCCCAGGGCACAGTCCTACCCATAGAAAGCCTCTGTTCTGATGGAGGGCACTCTGCTGAAGCCAAGTGCAGACTCCATAAAAGGCCAGGTTTAAATGACACATTTGGACTCAACCACTTGGCTACCTTCTTGTACACAGCCTGCCTTTTAGAATTGGACCCAAGTCCCTTGAGGGCAAAGTCCATGTGAGAGTGAAAGCCCTCATCCTTTTCCATACTCCTATTCAGTGGTTCCTGAAAGAATCACTCAGTAAGTCTTTCTTGGTTGACCACAGTTCCACTGTAAAACAAAATGATAGAGAAATGCTGGAATGGAGTCAAATTGAATATAAGCAGAGGGATACTTTTGTTTTCATCTATCTATTCAGTAAAGATTTGCCAAAACCCAATGCTCAAGGCCTTATAAGGTGTAATCTTTCCTTTCTGAGACCTACTCTCAGTCCACAGCAAGAGAGAGAGTTAAACAACATTCAAAGTCTAAGCTGAAATGTGTGGGCAGACACCAAGTACGACCAAGGGATGAGGGGAATACAGTATTCAGGGGACCTCAGTTGTTGGAGGGGAGCTTGGTACACAGAGCTGGGTAGTGAAGTCTCAAGGTAACACTCCAGTCTTGTTGCCTGCTCCTTGTGATTTTAGGTAAATTCCTATGTGATTTTAGGTAAATTCTCCTTCCTGAGCTTCAACTTCCTCATCTGTAAAATGGGCAATAATTAACTCTGTTTTACAGAGTTATGACAATTAAATGTACTATGTACCTAAAATTTTCTTACTATTCTAACTGATCAATAATAAACAGTAGTATACATTTTATTAACATTATTTTTGGTGCCTCCTAATCTAGTTTAAACCTTCCTAGCTACGCCACCTTAATCAAGTAATGCTAACTCTTCATGCCTCAGTTTATTCATCTGTAAAATGGGGATAATAATCATCATAAGAACTATGTTATAAGATTATTATTAGAGGTAAATAGTAAAGTTATGAGGGTGAGTGACAGGTTAGACATTATACAATGCATTTAATATTCTCTAACATACAGTGAGTGCTCAATAAACCTTGACAAATAGTATTATTATTGTAGATTCTGTTTTATGTAATCTCACTTTCCTTAAAAATATGCATACAGAATATCAGCAGGAGGGCTGAAAGTGTGGGAGATTGCAAATTGTTTGGAATTCTTTTCAGACTGTCAATGGCATGTTAGGTGAAAGGTTTCCCAATACCTTCACAAAATCATTAGAGCTAATTGGACAAAGTAAAACATTAGAAAAAAAGTTTCCTCAAATTAGAATCTGCTTCTGAAGCATTTATTCTTTGGAGACTGTAAAAAATCCTCAAAAAAGGATCCTAGTGAGAACAAAGCAGAATAAAATGCATTAGAGCAAAAAGTCCTCTGCTGGTTATGAGAGAAACTACAATCCCATAGCAAGGTAGATTAGGATGGCCTTCCAGGGCACAGTAGACATGATTAGGTCACTTGGTCATTATTAGGCAAAAGAGAAAGAAAGAGAGAGAAAGAGAGAGAGAGAGAGAGAGAGAGAGAGAGAGAGAAGGAAAGAAGGAGGAAAGGAAGGGAAGGAAGAAAGAAAGGGGAAGGGAGAGATAGAGGAAGGAAGGGAAAATAAGTGTGTACATTAAAAAAAAACTCTTCTACACACACATTAAAAATAAATAGACTAATCCATAATCCTGAACAACTAGGTTATTGTAACACAAAATCAGGTTATGTAAAAATTTAGCAATTATCACCAAACAAAATATATTCTGAAATTCCTACTTGCCTCTCTGAACATAGAATTAGAAAATTTAGAGCAACTAAAGCAACCTTTCTTCTTCTAATGCATTAGAGTCTAAAAAGAAAGAGGATAATCCCAAGAGGCATGAGTTTCCTACACACCAGTTGCCCATTACACCAGGTGCCCAATTCTGATCCTAAATCAGGGACATGGACAATAGTTGATGTCAGTTAGACCCTAGCTCATCTAATCCCTGCCCTGGAAGACTCCATCCACTAAGAGGGTCTTTCTTCTGCCAATCAGGACACATTCAGTATCTGGAGCTGGCACAATGGCAGGGGATTTTCTAATAGGGTCTTTTAATGCATGGTCAGGTTGGGGTCAATTCTAGGATCTAGAGAGAAAGCTCCACCTTATCTTCATTTATTCATCTATACTCAAACAAGACCCCTGTGTGGAGAGCATATGTATAAATACAAACATTTAATGCCTGAAAGAAACAGGGATGGGGACACCCACCACCACCCCGACAATTGGGAAAGATGCATGAAATCAAAGACAAAGAAAGAGAAGTCATCTAGTACCTGATAATGTGATTTGAAAGAGAAGCTGCTCCCCACCCAGGCCTGTCCCATGTTCTGCTGAATGCAGCCACTCTTTGCCTCTTTCCTAAGTCCTGATTCTCATGAGCTTTGTGGGCTACCTTCTAGAAACCAGGTTGTGGCTACTTTTATCAAAACCTCCTATAAGAGTCATAGTCAAGGCTGTTTATTTTTCTTCAAGTCTCTATTTAGCTGACTACCTTCCACCTTCTCCTTGAGGGGAAAAATCCCATTTGTATTTAAAATGGTTCCCATATGAAGATGCCTCTATTTTGTCCCTGGAGGACTTCTCCTCACAGCCCAGGATTAGGGACGAAGGAGTCATCCAGAGAACATTACATTTCCTTGACTGTATTACTTCAGAGATTCATTTTTATTTTTCTATGTATGTAGTCTAAAATTACTGCATATTTGTAATTCCCATGAAACCCCTTTATAAAAAGATATACAGTCATTTTTGGAGAGGGGACAGCTGGGTGTTTTATCTTCATCCAAAGTAGTTCCTCAAGAGCTCAGTGGAAGAGGTGGGCTTTTTGAATGAATGAGTAACTAGGAGTTTAGTGGACCCCATGGGGTCTAGCTCCCAAAAGACAAAGGATCTGGGGATGCCTATAGCTCTGTGTGGTTCCTTAAATCACACATTTCCTTTGGCAATGTCCAAATAATTCAACACAGTATTGCTGGTGACTCCTCCTCAACATTTCCTTTCCTATGGGTATCATCTTAAGCAAACAATCTGGTTTTAGAAGAACAGTCCTCAGTGGATAAAATAGTGGGTACCAGTATCAAGGTTATTTTTCTAAGAATCTTCATGTGCAAAGAATGAAAATACTGTCAGGTTTCCTTGTGTCTAATTCAATTCCTTGGCTTGGAAAACTTTATTAAAGAGGACATATTAAGTCAAAGAGAGTCAGGGAAGTCATTCCTATGAAGCTTTCTAACTTTTACCTCATGATTACTCTTTAAAAATTCCAGGGAGTAAAATATTTCATTGCAATCATTACGGTGTTGCCCTCATGTGAGTGGTATGATTTGTCAACACTGGAAATGGAGTTGGTGTTTCTGTAGGAAAGGTAATCAGGGAGATAGAATCCTCCTATTTTACACAAAGCATAGCCAAGATTATTCATTTCCTCCTCCCCAGTTCCTCTAAGCCTTAACCCCCAAAGCCAATCGAGACCCATCTCAACACTGAAACCTAGTTTCTGTTCCATAGATGAGTTTTGCACACACCGCTTTGGTGGACAGTATGAACAGAACACAGTCCATCAGTGTAAACGACATTTTCCAAAGACAAATCGGACTCCATGACTTCGGCCTCAGAAAACCACATTCAGATTGGAGAATGCCTCTCTGCCCACCAGTTCATGGCATGGAGACACCCTGTCACAGTCAGGCCCAGAACAAAACACATGCACTGCCAGAATCCAGGAGCTCTAGTAGGCAGCTCCCTATGGCATGGAGGAGTGAGGACATTTATATGGGATAGACCCCTCCTATGGGTCTCATTAACTTCAGAGAAGACTATTCACATTGAGCCTCAGCGGGTCCCCAGTCGCTAGGACCACCAGGCTCAGTCCAGAGGGAGCCAGGATCACTGCCCTCAGTCTCAGAGACTACCTGGCCCAGCTACTCCTCACCCTTACCAAATCGCTAAGCCAAAGAGGTCAATTTAGGGGCAAACAGCTCACCACCAGAATCTGAGCATTTCCCTATGACTATCACATCCCCAGGCAGAGTACCCAATTCGTTTATGAATTGTGCAACCCAGGGAACCAGCAACCTCTCTGCCAGCCTTGGCATGCTACAATGCACACACCTGCACCCCTGCCCCTCACCCTAAACCCATACAAATCATCCTCAATTCGGAGAATGGCAGTTCCCTACCTGAGGGTGGCGCTCTCCCCCTGCCGGACTGTCACGTTGTCCATAGCTTTGGGGAAGGTGGCATCTCCGCTGCGCACCGGCACTCCTGTGGGTACAAGGAACAGCAGCCTGAGAGACACAACCACGAGGCACTTCCAGGGCAGGAACAGGTACCCACAGACCCCCATCCTCGACAGCCACAACTTCCCAAAACTCCGGCAGCTGCACGGCACACGCCCCCTGGGCGAGCACAGGAAGTGGGTGGGGTGGGGGAGCAGGCACAGGGACTGAGCGGTGAACTAGCCTCAACCGGGAGGCGCGGGGAGGAGAAAAGCGCGCAGACTCCTCCAAGTCTAATATTCCTCTCTCAAATCCAGCCTCAGCTTGCCAGCCTCGGAGAACCAGTTTCCACGAAAGACATCCGAAGTGGGCTTTCTCCGCGCCGCTTGGGCCAGGGAAGGTGGCAGAGAAAGGGGAAGCGCGAGGCAGGTGCAAGGTGCACGTTTCAGGAACCGCTTCTTCCCATTAACAGTTCAGACATGGCACTTTGGAGAGGAAGTAAGCACTTTGGTACCAGAAAGGGAATGGGGGTGGGTTTCATCCAGCTACCCAGATGTGGACTGCAATTCCTCAGTTCGAACAAGGGGAAATCCAACACTTTCTTTGTAAGTTTCCGAGAAAGGCTGGTCACCAGAAACAATCTGTAACAATAGCAGATGGAAAGTAGAGCACGCAGGAGGCGACCAGGGTTGTGCGAGGTGACCGCTAAGCAGGCTTCGTGCAATCCAGAACCAGGGATCCTGCCGCAGCCGCCTCGGTCAACTTCCTCGGAAGCCAAATACGCGGTGCAACCGCCGCGATCAGGGCGGTCTTGGCGGGGCAGTGGCCTCGGTGGTGGCCGAGGCAGGAGCAGTGGGGCAGAAATGGAGTGCGGTGGCCCCTTGCTCGCTCTCTGGCTCGCTGGCTCGCTGAGGAAGGCGAGGCGCAGCCGGCACCGGAGCCGCACGGACGCCACGCTCAGCGGCCGCCCCCGGCCTCCGCGCCGCCTTCCTCCCGGGAGCAGCCCCGACGCGCGCGGGCCCCGACCGCCGGGGTTGTCATGGCAGCAGCTCCATCCCTGACCGCTACTTTCTCCCGGTGCCGACTCGGAGCTAGCAGGCNGCTCATCCCGGCGGGTGCGGGGAGCGGGGCGCTGGCGCCCACCTTAACCCCCGCCGCGCCAAGCCGGGGCGGTGCACCAGCCCAGGCCAGGAGTTTAACCATTTTCCGCCTTGAAGAGCCAACACATCCCAAATTAAGAAGAAAGACAAAGTTACCATGCTGTCTTAATAAACCTGAGACGTCTTAATAAGGGTCACAAACTGTAAAAGGAAGACCCTGCAGCAAGCATACATGCACCTTTAAAATAATCAGATTAAGTGCATTAGCATTTAGAGTAAATTCAGAGTGTTGGATGTTTTAAAATAATTTCATTTTTTTTAATTCAATAATAGAGCACCCACCCATACAACCACCCCTTGCCCAAAAGCTACTAAAAACCCCAAGGACTCAATACTACCATTCCACCATTCTCAGAGATCTCCCATATATAAAATGGGAAAATCACAGAAACCTCAGTGTGTGAAAACAGGCAAAGTCGCTTCAAAATGTTGGTCAAGTTCTGACAATGGCTTTCTTTATTCTTGTTTTGTGGACAATAAAAGATGCCAGCCCTGCAGAAGTGCTCCCTGAGATGGATGAGTGTAAGCTCTTGCTTTATTTCTACTGCAGACTCCCGGGTTCCCTGGGCTTCACACTCTTGCACAGCTGATTTCATCTTTAAGAGGTGTGGTTTTTAAATTATTCTTGAAACCCAGGGAAAGATTGGATATGCCTCAGTTCCTGTTACTCATCCACTCTGCCTGCTGCTGGTCCCTCTGTGCCTAGGTTATTGTTTCTCCTGTCATTTCAGCTCTGATGGAATGTGGTATAGGCCCCCTACTGGGCCTCATCCTTGTGCAAGTGAACAGAGAAGGCCAACCAGCTCATGGGTAATAGGCTGTGTTCTAAAAAATTCCAATATCTGAGATCCCAGTGCAGACCTAAATTCTCTCTGCCTCCCCTATCCTTCAGATTTTTCATCCGATTTAACCATGATGTTTAAAAAAAATACAAAATAACAGAAAAATGTTCTTCCTCAAACACATTCAACACCAAAGTGACTGGATCATTATACCTCAATTACTGTAATTATCAGACACTTGTGTCTTAATAGGACCCTTGCAACTTTTGAATTTTGACTAACAGCAATCATTTTCATGTAGATAACATGTTAAGAATGACACAAGTACAGTTCACTCATCATATCCCATTCTTACTAGAGGGGGTCAGAACAGAGGTAGGTTTTTGAGATGTGGCCCAAACATCAGGGTAACACAGACTAAGGAAGTTTGTCTTTCTTTTCAAATTTTTGATTGGATAGTCAACAACTTTTCATAGTTGAGCAACTTATTAAAACACATTCTCTGAAGGTCTCAAAATACTATGCATTAATTCGACATTAGACTAATTTCCCTTCATCCCCTCTGGTAACTTTTAGTGATAGTAAATTCTTAGGGAAATCCATCTGCTACCTTTGGCCACTTGGAACCATTTGATATATAGCAACTAAAAATACCAGTTGTCAATTTATGGCAGCAATGAATGACTTTACTATAAAGAAGAAAAAATACATCTATGGGGAGCAAAAGGATTTCGTTTATAGTTTTGAAAGAATGGGAAGAGAATTAACCTATTTTAGCACCAGTCCATTCTTGTGAGAGCCTATATTTATCTCCATTTTCCAATGGGACATTGTGGAAATAGGAAATTGAATGATTTCACCACATTGAGCTCTTATGTGAGAGCAGACATAAGGTGTGAGATTATATTTGCTGATTTTCAGCCTGAAAAAATTTGGGATTCTTTCCCAAAAGCCAAAGGGGTGACCTTTTTCGTTTCAACCATCTTTCCTGCTCCCCCATTCCAGTATCTCTTCTTATATACCACATCATACCACATCAAGTGGAAACAAATACGAGTCATGGAGAAGAGAGAGGGACTCATTCTGGGATCTGGAGTCATTTCCCTATAGGGCTGAGAATAGCAGGGATTATTCCTTCTATGATAAATTCTTATTCAGTCTCTTGCATCTAATTCCCAGGTAGGTACAAATGAGCATTAGTTTTTGCATCTAGGAATGTAGATAATGACAACAGTTCCTCCCAAGGGGCCTACATACACGATTAACTCTACAGGAAAATACTTAGAAATCCATTTAAGATGGAAGATACTTTATTAATACATTTTCCTTGCCACTACTTCGTTATTATGGCAAGCCAGAAAAATAATTCTTATAGGCCCTTTAAGATGAGAAGTTTACAGCCATCTGAATACAGTTGATCTAAGACACTCAAACCATCTTTGTCTCTGGCCATGAGAAAGGATGCTGAGCTGCAGCATCCCAGCAATTGCCAGCAGAAAAACCAGCAGAGCTCAGGTAACTCTCAGGGCAGACAAAGAAAATCCCCTCACAACCTCATACCTGCTTCTTGGGCCCTGAGATCCAAACTTGATTCACAAATGGAAGTTAAGGAAGTGGCAAAAGGTCAGAGATGTCCATAGATTAACAAGAATGGATTGATTTTATTCAAACCTCTTATTGGAGTGGTTTGAAAAGATGAAGATCAAAATCATATGTCAATTGCCTTTCCATCCTCTAATCCCTAAATATAACCAACACTTAGTGGCTTATCTTATATCCCATCTCTTGCTTCATAAAAACTGCTGGATTTATTTTATTTTTCCCAGCATATCCGAGTTAATGAAAAAGGGATGACAGTCGGAGCAATTTCATTATTTGTGTTCTTTATAGAAACAACTTCCTCTCTGCCTCCTGGAAAGCAGATGCCTAATGAGCGCCACCTCCACCTTCTTCCTCCCATCTCCCTCTCCTTCCTCCCTTCCTTCTTGCATACACATATACTGTACACATAAATCAACTTGTCACAGCTTGTCTCTGTACTGACAGCTGTAATTGCTTCAGGTTATAAAAATATCTATAGGACAATGCCTTTCAAACTCACAGACACACACACTCACAGAGGCACACCAGGTGCGTGCATGCACACACACACACACACACACACACACACACACACCATTGCCTGAGTGAAAGAAAACAATCATAGTCCTTTTAATAATCTTGGGGCTGCAAAGCAGGGGAGGGCAGAGGAGATCATTGGAGTGCTGGCAGGCGAGGGAGAAGACAGGAGTGGATGGAGACTTTTGGCAGCTCCAGCATCTATTCACTGAAGCAGGGATGGAACAGGAAAGAATTCCTCATGAAAGGGAAGTCAGCTGGGTTTGGGTTTTTTTGTTTTGTTTTGTTTTGTTTTAGTCTGTGTTACCTACAGCAAGTCAGAGTAAGCTAAAGAGCTGTGACTATTCCACCACACAAGAGACCAAAAGAAGAGCACTAGCTTAAGAAATGCCAGTCCTACTTCTCCTTTTCTACAAAGGCGAAAGGCCCCCCTCTCCTGGTGGAGATTTCAAACAGAAGTGCAGGTCTGGAGATGAGAAATGCAGGGCAGTTGAAGAGTGGCAGGACATCAAATGGTTATTGGAAGATTTAATCAGAAAGAGCAGTGTAAATCTGGATAAAGAGATGCCTCCAGGGGTGTACGGAAGGGCTGGGCTCTGGAAAAATACATGCTATTTTTTGCTCCTTTATGAATATAGGATCAAAATAAAATCGTTGCTCGTCTGGCCTGCAGTCCAGCATGTTAGGATTTCAGCAGGAAGAGCAAAAGGGTAACTTGAAGAGGGCTCCAGGGAGAGAAAAGGGGTCAGGAATAGAGAGAACCAAGAAGGAGGGTATGAAGAAAAGGCCAAGGTGTGGTTTCTCTACACTTTGAAAGCCATAAAACTTTATAAGAGATGCATAAAACAGAGAGATGGTATGAAGAATAATTGGAGGTAGGCAGAAAATTAATGAGGAGCAGGATGGATGAGTCAAAATCAAAGTGCCAAGAAAGCACAAGGCAAGTACCCAGAGGACACGTCCCAAGAGTCGGGGGTCATTGGGGCAGAATCTTTCTTTATGTAGGTTTTAGGTCACGGTAAGACCCTAGACTCATAGAATCACAGAATGATATGCTCAGAAGGGACCTTGGAAGGTGCTTAGTACAACCAATTCATTTCCTAGGAGAGGGTTTGAGCCCCAGAAGGACATAAGGGGACATAAAGTTAATAACCAGCAACACAGGACAAGAACTTATTCCTATTCCTGTGTTCTTTTCACTACACCTGTCAAGTAGTGACACTGCTTCACAGCTAGATAATAAAATTTCTGCTTTTACTGCTTCATTGGTGGGACAAAGAAAGAACCACTAAGGGCATGATACTATAACTGCTCAGTATACCTCTGCAGGTCCAGTGAGTGTCTGTCTGTCTGTCTGTCTCTCTCTCTCTCTCTCTCTCTCTCTCTCTCACACACACACACACACATATATGATATATGGGCTGAGTATGTGGGACTCAATGGTTAAGTTCCCCTGGGTTCAATCCTCAGTACCAAAAATAAAATGTAGGGAAGTAATTTGTGTACTCAATAGACGTCTGTTTAACACACACTCAGGACTGGCTAGAGCAGTGAAAGAGAGACAAAAACAAAAGTCATGAGGGCCTTTCTCTCTTACGGCAAACTGTATAATGGGAAGAAAGATGGATAATAAACAAAGAATTCCAAAAAATAAGGGATGTAGTTATGATGAATACTGTGAAGAAGAAATGGAAGAAGGCACATGACAGGAGGTTCTCAATCAATCTGGAAGATGAAGAGATGTTTCCCTAAAGAAGTGATGCTAAGCAGAAACTTACAACTAGGAAGAGATGTAGGGTAGGCAGTGTGGGCAGGACCTTCATTGAAGGTGGACTATACCTACTGTGCATGACCCAAGACCAGAAGGAGAAGAAGCAGAAGCCACCATTTATCGTCTCAGTTTATGTTCAGTTAAACTAAGGATAAGTACCCTTGAAGGGCTGCTATTGCCTTCAATACTGTGTCCATTCATTTATTCATCCTTTAAGTACATACTTATGTACTAACAAGGGCTGTGCACTATGGAAACACACCAAGCAGAAGTCAAATGTACACCTTCTCCATGGCTAATGTAGGACCTTGGAAACATTACTTAGTGGTACTAATGGTACCTACTGCAAAGGGTCAATGTGAGGCTGAAATGAGAGAGTAGGTATGAAGGTTCAACCCAGAGCCCGGCATCTTCTGTGCCTCTTATGCTGGGACTGGAGGGATCTGCATTTGAACTTGCTTCCCTCTTTTCCAGTCACCATACATGGGAAGTTCAGTCAGAGATCCCAGGAGCAGCCTGCAGAGTGGAGCACAGGCTCAAGAGAACTCACGTTGTTCACATCAAGAAGGGGCTTCATTCCAGAGACAGAAAAGAAACCTCATGCTGAGATGTGGTCAGAAACAGGAAGTTGCTTAGCCTTTGCACACCCACGACAGGAAGAGTGGTGACCCCATCCCTCACCCTACTGTCCCATCCTCAAATGACTAGCTATCAAATGACTATGGTCTGCACACAAAATACAGGCCTGTGGGAATAAAACGTGCACTTGGGAAAGAGGATTTAGGTTTTTCTTCCTAAAGCAGCCTGGGAAATTTTATCTGTTCCCATATATACCACAAAGACAAAAACAGAATCAGGAAAAAAGAAGAAGCCCACAGGCCATTATAAAGTGAGCCACACAATCTGGCTCCTTCCAGGAACCTCTAATTTCTTCTCTGCTCCCATGTGCATGATGGCTGCATCCAAAGCTTCCTCGGGTTTGTAGGACTTGACATGCTGTAGTCTTCAATAGACTAGTCATTTTGTAATAATATCCCATACCTGCCTCCTCTATCCCATTCCCCCCCCCCCAGTATTGGGGACTAAACCCAGAGCCTGGTGCATGGTATGCAAGTGCTCTACCACTAAGATACATTCCTGGCCCTTTATACTTTATTTTGAGACAGTGTCTGGCTACATTGCCCAAGCTGGCCTTGAACTTGCAAACTTCTTGCCTCAGCCTCCTGTGTCACTGTGGTTATAGGCATGGGCCACCACATATAGCTCCTCTCACCTACTGTCTATATCCCAGGACAGTACCTGGAATCAGTTTTATAACCCCTGTGAAAAAGCTACTTGTGTACATTCATCTAAATGCACATAAACACATCACATCTAATGTTTGCAACATTAGAACCAACTGGTTCTAACCAATTCTGGCTGACTCAGCACAACCAGAGTCAGGAAGTGGTTTCTGGAATCTAAAGAGCTCTATGCATGGAAATCTCACCAGTCTCAAATCTGGAGTTTTCAACCCCCAAATGAACTCTCAGAGTAACTTGGTTTATCTGTTTCCCTATGCCCCTTTCTCTCTAGACACTCAGCTATTACTCATGTCTCCCTTTAATCTTTTATTCTCACATTATTTGAAAGTTTTTCTTCTCATTTCCCAAGTGAGAGTAACTGCAGAAAAGGTAAATTTTAATGAGATGAGAATTTGCTCAATAATAAATGGGTTTGATTATACTTTTTTCTGGAAATGACTTTTTTGTATTTTTTAAACCAGAGGGCTTGGGTTCTAGTTTCAGTGCAGTTCATCATTTTATTACCTTAGATAAGTTACTGCTTTTTTTAAATTTTATTTATTTTTTATTGGTTGTTCAAAACATTACAAAGCTCTTGACATATCATATTTCATACATTTGATTCAAGTGGGTTATGAACTCCCATTTTTACCCCGTATACAGATTGCAGAGTTACTGCTTTTTTAAAATCTTAGCTCCTTCATTCTCAAGAGAATCAACATCTTCATTATGAACTGTGGATAGTTGTGAAGATGTAATGGCTAATTTATTCCATGGGGCTAATGCGCTTTTGAAGAATTAAAGGAATGAATCCAGAGGAAGATAACAACACAGAAGAGAGGCTGGAGTTTGGGGCCTGGATTTTAGTCCCAACTTACTGGCCATGTGGAATTGCCCAAGTGTCTGCCCCTTTCCCTCTAAACAAGGAGTTTGAATTAGATGACTTCCAAGGGCACTTCCAACTGTAATAGTCTATGATTATATTGCTTCTCAATACTCTCCTCAAAGACAGTTTACCCTTCAGATTCACTCATCAGTCCCTCCTGTACAGAAATAGCCTCCTCCTATTGCCTTTCCACTCTCCCCATTTACTAAGGTACCACTTCAGAAATCAGAAAACTGTTGCACGAAGTAATTAATGAGCTGCCCTGGATCTGAGGCAAGCCGATGGAAGAGTCAAGATGATTAAAAGTCTTCCGATAAAGGGTTTCTTTAAGGAAAAGAAAATCCCACAATGCAACCAGCAATGTTAATCTTCAATAAATACGCTGTTAATATTTAACTGGCATTTATTTAAACTTACAGTAACTGTCCTATTAAATCTAGATTAATTGCCCATTTGGGAATCTTCCCCTAAAGCCTAGCTGGGACATGGCTATCTAGATCATAGTCTCTGCCAGGCATCCAGCCATAAAGAGAATGAGTAAGCCATTCTTCTAAGACTAGACTATTAGTACAACATGGTTGGAAGAGTTATTAAAACTTAACTGAACTAGTAAGTTGTATGCTCTGAGTTCCTTTTTTTTTTTAATCTGCTGTATGGGATGATTTGATGTTTCCTATACTCGTTTTTCTCTCCCTGTTTGTTTTATATTGATATACACCCCCCCACCCCCAGCTAATTTTTGATTTTTTTTCTTTTGGACTTCATATTTTATGCTCATGCTGCTGTGTTTTTGTCTTATCTCTCCTGAGTTTCTTGAATAAGCCATTTAGGCTCCATAGCAAGTTCTGTAAACACACACACACACACACACACACATGTATATAATTTTGTGTGCCACAGAGAACATTTTGTAATGGTAGTTGTATATAAAAGATTAAGAGCTATGAAATAATACCTGAGTCTCTCTGTTTTGGAAGGGGCAGCCAGGGTGTAATTGGGTAGAACTGATCTTTGTTATTCCTAAAATCAATCAATATTTTTTACTATGAATACAGTGCTGGCTGGACTTTTGTGATGTAATTTTACTGTGATTGTAACACATTTACATTTGCACAACTCACAACCACACACACTGGCTTTGTTTTATCTATGTACTAGGGAGACGTGTGGATGTCAGATAAACACTGAATCAGATGGGCTAGTGTCTCACTCATGCAGCAAGGATGAACAGAATCTAAACTTTCTTCAAGAAAGTGGAAACTCTGTGAGTCTAAAATAATCTACTTACAGGTTTCTGAAGGGTTAGTTCACTGAGTTAGTGCTACAAAAATTTACCATGTGTGTAAATTTGTAAAACCTGGAGATCAGATGGATTTGGATATGGGCACAGATGGGAAGAAGATGGGGTACCAATGAGGTAAGCAGAAAAAAAAAATTACTCATTTTTAAAGACAGCTAAGCACATTTTTCAAAGATTTGTTGTGGAAAGCTAGAATTTTTGATACTATATTATTCAAGTTTTTCTGTATTTATAACTAAGGTAATAAGTAAACCACTCATTACCTTTTTTCTATTTTATCTCAGTCATTGTCAAGTTAAAAACCTATAAGATCCTTACAATGTCTTCAATTAATAAAACAAAAAATCCACCATATGCAAATCATTTTTTTTCTTTATTATATTCATGCTTAGGACTTTGGGAAATAAACATATTTCTTCATTGTTCTGCATCACTGTTTTACCCCATCTGCTGTCTTCATGTTCTATTGTTAGGAGTTCATGTCCTTCTACAATGAAGTGATGAAGGATGCAGTTGAAACATCTTTGGGCTTCCCTTCTATCAAGTCAACAGGCATTCCCTCCTGGAAAGGAATGATCTCCCTAAATCTTGTGTGTACTTTCTTCCTGTAGCTTACCCAAAATCTGAAAGAATTGAGCAAGTCAGAGGAACTTATGAATGGCTTTATAGAGTGGACTTATGTATACTCAGGTAGCTCTGAACCTGGGGGAACAAGGGGGTAAATGTTATGAATGTGCATGTGAATAAGGAAAAACATATGAAAATAATTCATCTCAGCTTTCACAACAGTTTTGACAAGGTGTCAGAATCAAAGATGCCTTTTTAAAAGTGGATGATGAGAAGACTATCTTTTATTCCCCCCAAAGGCAGAGAATTAGCTTAGAGCTAAGACACAAATCAAGGATAGATTGACATGTTTCTATATGGAGATGTATTAATACCAGATTCCCCAAAGGATAGTTGCTAGGACAAATCAAATTTAATATTTTTACCAATGAGCTGTCAAAGGAAATTCACAGAGAACACTCTCAAGTTTGCAGAAGACATCAAGTTCCCTTAAGTAATTAAATTTTCAGCTAACACAGATGAGCTGAAAATAATCCACAAAGTTATATGAATATGCAGAACAGTGTGTAAATAGCTTATAATACACTTTAGGAAAAATAAAATATGTTTATATGATACTGGACTCTAGCTGATGGAATAAGAGACAGTGATGTGGGATAGATCAAGCATGGATCCTGGAGTTAATGACTTAGACTTTAATTTTCACAAATTATAGCTTTAGCTTGGAAATTTGTCTTACCTCACTTATCAATTTTCTCCCATATTAAAAAGGATTATCACTTGTCTGTCTTATTTGATGTTAGCATTAAATGAGATAATATATGAAAGTGTACAATAAAGTACATAGCCTGTAGCAGCAACTTGACAAATGTCAGCTAGTGATTGATTATTCCTTTACACTCCAGGAAAACAACCTTGTAATCAATTATTACCAGTGGTTCCCATTGCAAAATATTTTGGAGTAGGATACTAATGATTATGTTCTGTAGCTATCAAAATTTTCTTCCCCTCCCCCCCCCTTTTTTTTTTTGCCAAAACAGGAGAATTGGACCAAGCATATTTAATGAAAGACGTTAGAAGGACAAAGAAAGAAATTTCAATTTTGTTCAAAAGTACTATATATCAATCCTTCAAATATTGCTTGTAATAGTTATCATTGTAGCTCACAAATAATAATAATAAAAAAAAACTCCATGTGTCCAGTTGCTGAAGTCAGAAATCAAGAGTGACTTTTAATCTCTCGTTCCTGACCACTCTCCTCATTACCCAACCCCTAACCCCACCAAGTTATATCACATCCATCCACCTTTCTCAAACTCCACTGCTTTTCTCTGGCCAAAATCACCATCTCTACTTATTTTCTTATCTTGAGTACTAAAATTCCCTTTTACATGTATGTCCTCCATCAACTCTTCCAGATCTGTTTCAGTCTCCACAATGAAAGGAAGTTTTCCTGAAATCTGACCAGGTTGTTCTCCGGATTAAATTGTTGGTGGCTCTACGCTGAAATATGAATAAGAACCCAGCATTTTTATGTGGTTTCTGACTTGGCATCTGGGTTCTTTGAGCTTGCTTTCCCACACTTCTCCTAGCCAGTCATGTCAGGTTTTCTTTTATTATTATACAAATTTCTAAAACATTTTTCTTTCCCAACTTTTAGCTTTTGGGTATGTTCCTGTCCTGTCTGGAATACTACCTCCAGGTTTTTCTGGCTGAGTCATAGCCACCCTCCTCAGTTCTACTCCCACATGAAGGGGAACTATTCTGTTTAACTACAGTATGTATCCTCCTCATCAGTGTTTCTTAAAACATTTGTAAAACTTGTAATAGTTTAATTTCTGTCTTTTTCTCTGTTATACTCCCAAAGCCTAACACAATGCCTAGCATAAAATGGGTCTTGATAAATATTTGTTGAACTTAAATGAATAGCACAGCTGGGGAAAATTCAAAATTAAAATGTCTTGGCAGGGGCTTCCAAATCAAGAACATTAAAAAGATGAAGACATTTGATATTCAGGAAGTATGAGGATAGTGAAAACATAACCTTAATAGCCAAACTCTAGATAGAATTTTTCTCTCTCTTTTTTTTATTATTAGTTGTTAAAAACATTACATAGCTCTTGACATATCATATTTCATACATTTGATTCAAGTGGGTTATGAACTCCCATTTTTACCCCGTATACAGATTGCAGAATCACATCGGTTTCACATCCACGTTTTTACATACTGCCATACTAGTGTCTGATATGTTCTTCTGCCTTTCCTATCCTCTACTATCCCCCCACCCCACCCCCCTC
>NW_026000243.1:8682219-8713982 GCF_001458135.2 Marmota marmota marmota | reverse complement strand
TTGAAGGGCATCTAGGTTGGCTCCACAGTCTAGCTATTGTGAATCGTGCTGCTGTGAACATCGATGTAGCAGTATCCCTATAGTACGCTCTTTTAAGGTCTTTAGTGAATAGTCCGAGAAGGGGAATAGCTGGGTCAGATGGTGGTTCCATTCCCAGCTTTCCAAGGAATCTCCATACTGCTTTCCAAATTGGCCGCACCAATTTGCAGTCCCACCAGCAATGTACAAGTGTACCCTTTTCCCCACATCCTCGCCAGCACTTGTTGTTGTTTGACTTCATAATGGCTGCCAATCTTACTGGAGTGAGATGGAATCTTAGGGTGGTTTTGATTTGCATTTCTCTGACTGCTAGAGATGGTGAGCATTTTTTCATGTACTTGTTGATTGCATGTCCTCCTCTGAGAAGTGTCTGTTCAGGTCTTTGGCCCATTTATTGATTGGGTTATTTGTTTTCTTATTGTTTAATTTTTTGAGTTCTTTGTATACTCTGTATATTAGGGTTTTATCTGAAGTGTGAGGAGTAAAAATTTGTTCCCAGGATGTAGGCTCCCTATTTACCTCTCTTATTGTTTCTCTTGCTGAGAAAAACTTTTTAGTTTGAGTAAGTCCCATTTGTTGATTCTTGTTTTTAACTCTTGTGCTATGGGTGTCCTATTAAGGAATTTGGAGCCCAACCCCACAGTATGTAGATTGGAGCCAACTTTTTCTTCTATCAGACACAGAGTCTCTGTTTTGATATCAAGCTCCTTGATCCATTTTGAGTTAACTTTTGTGCATGGTGAGAGAAAGGGATTCAGATTCATTTTGTTGCATAAAAATCCCAAGAAATCAAGATAGTAGTTTAAGGATAAAAAGAATCATATCTGTATATAAGGTTATACAGGCAAAAATAATATCTAAATAGGATAAAGGAAGGTTTAGATAAATTAACAGGTGACAGACCTCTATTGATTTACTAGATTAGGCATGTCTTATGTATGCCTTTGAAATATGATTCCCATGCAAAATTGCCACTGTCCAAAACAGGTAACTGGAACGTCTGAATTGATGTGACCTGGTGTGACCTTTCTAATATCATGCTCCTATCTACGCAGGTAATTCAATTGTGTACATTGATAAGGAGTATCAAATTAGTCTCATCTTCTCTGCCTCCATATCCTTTATCACAACCCATTCTAGAATATTTGTATATATTGGATAGAAACATTTTTTAAAATGTTGCAAGAAAATGTGTGTGTGTGTGATTTATAGAAATGAAACCTGAGCAGGGGAAAATCCCCCTTCAGGCAGAATTGGTTACATGACTTGCATTCCTATCCTTCACTCCTTCTCTACTTCCACTTAAAACTGTGGGGAGGGACCCTACTTAACTTTGCACTTTGTATTTGCTGCTCCTTGGACATTGCTACCTGGTTTACCTTGAATGTGACCCTTGCCTCGCTTGTCTCCTTCCTTTTAGAAGGTCAACTTCTAATAACTAAAAGAGCTGGATTATAACACACATCTTTAAAGGGCTGGTAATTTGCACCCTCTGCTCTGCCTCATTGCTTCCCTGTGCCAGCCTACTTTCCAGGGCATGATGGGAAGCAATTGACTTTTCATATAATTCTTCATTTTTCACTCTAGCAGAAGAGAATTATGACAGCAATCATCTAAAACAGTAGATAATGCACAGGCCTGAGTTCTCGGCTTGATACTCTGATGATTTGCTTCATGAGATGTTTAACTATAACTTCATTTCAGAAATCATATTATTCACTTTCATTTCCTGAGGACACAGCTGAATAACATGCATAGGGTCCCAGAGAGTCAAAGAAATAGAAAACCCAAGACCAGACAAGAGTGTTAGAAAAATTTCCCCCAAATCAAGGTTAAAGTAAATTAGTTGGAAAGGTTGTGCCTCTCCAGCTGGAATAAGAGTTCCCTTCTGACATTTATTCAACAAGTGTGTACTAGCATAGGTGATGTGACAAAATAGGGATTGTCACACGTGGCTACAGACTGCTGGAAGAGATGAATGTAAGAAATAATTGCTCACATCATCAATGACTCAAACATGAAATACAAAGGGAAAGTGCAGGATTTTAAAAAAAGGAAGGAATGGTATCTTTTTCATAATCACTCTATCTCAGCACAGAATAGATAAAATATAGTTAATAATATATAAACTTAAGAAGGAGGAATGAATGAATAAAAATGTGGAAAGAAAAAAGTCATAGAATCTTAATTTCACAATTTTCTCTGAGGCCAGTTGGCAGAACCTCCCCACAGGCAAACATCTGTGCCAGAACCCTTTCTTTCTTCTCAGAGGCAGTAGGATTCTAAGGAGCTGAAGCGTACTTCTCATGTTCTTATTATTTGTCACAACAAAATAGGAAAAGTATATAAATCAGGTTACATAAATATTTCCAGGACAGTCATTTTGCTCTTGGGAGAGATAGCTAACTACATTCTCATAACAAATCCACTTTAATCCCAACATCCAACTTCTGACCTCCTAGGACTCTCCATCCAAGAATAACATTAATACTAATCAGACTATTAGCCAGGGTGCTTGGTTTGAATCTGAAAAATTTGAGAAACGATCTTATAAATTATTTTCCAAGGATATCATTTTTAAGCATTAACAGGCATAACTGACTCTGAATTCTGGGAATTGAGCATAATTACATGGAAATTGACATGACATAAATGCCAAGAATTCTGTTAACCTTTAATATCTTTTAAAAACTCTCCCCCTGTAATTATCTCTTTTCTTTGTTTTAAATGCTAGTAGTGAATACATAGAAGCATAAGAAAACACAAAAGTAGATGGATTCTACAATCCATTCTACAATCTTAATCTTTGGAATCCTAAAGTTTTCCAGGTATTCCATAAAATACGAGTGATAGAATACTTGAAATTTGACAATTTCTAGGTGTGTTTCTGTCTCTATATTTCCTTTGCTCTGCAGAGGTTCTCTGCTTATAATTCTTCAGGTTGGATGAAAGCTCTTTTGCATTAGTAATGATAGTGAAAATGTAGGTCTAAGGCATTGGGTGTCTAATGCAATTCCTGACCTGTTCTGTGTCTTTGCAAAAGTCATTGCACCTTTTCCTGTGCTTCAGATTTCCTTTCTCTAAAGGGAGTGTGATGACATTTAATTCCAACTGCAACAATATTTGCATAGTGTTGTAAACTTTACCTAGGACATTTACATCCTGAATCTCACTGATGTATGGGGGTCTCTTGCACTTTTTTTCCTTCTCTCCAGACTACTCTGCCACCACCAGGCTCTCTTGCTGTCTTTCTCTCTTTACTACTATTACTTTAATTAAATCTTAACTCATCTCTCTGCCTCCAACCCTGCATTTGCCTAAATCAGTGCTTCTTAAAAGGGATAGGGCAGGTTCCTGGAGAAGTGAGGAGGGATGGCATATAGGGTGGAGACTGATTATAGCCATCACTGGGGAAGTACTGCTGCCCTCAGTGCATGGAGTCAGAGAGGTTAGATGTTCAGCAATGCACAGACTATTTACTCATGGATGTCAAATGCCTGCCAAGCATTCAGGCGAGTGAAACCTTTTAACCTAAGCTGCAAAATATACTCCATTGGACAACTAAACACAAATATTCTTACAAGGTTTTAATGTGTGCTAATTCTCAAGGAATGCAACTACCTTGTAAGTTAAGGGAAGGTTTTGTTTGATTTGTTCAGATATTTACCAGGAAGTGTTGCTGGTTTGGAAGATTGCAAAACAAATGTGAGGGCTAAGGCTGTGGCTTAGTGGTAAAGCACTTACCTGGCACACATGAGGCACTGGGTTCAATTCTCAGCACCACATAAAAATAAAATAAAGGCATTGTGTCCACCTACAACTAAAAAAATACATTTAAAAAAAACAAATGGGAATTTTTCTCACTGTATCGAAGTCACAAACTTTACATTCCTGTCTCAATCTGTACTGTAGCTTTGCTGTTCTGTTTATAGTGATTCTATACATAGATAAAGCTATACTTCATTACATCTTTGATGTAGTTGTGCACAAAGGTTTATTTTACACTTATCATCAATTACCTTTTATTTATTTTTAGATGCAGTTATATATTATTTTACCTAAGAACTTAATGTTTGCATAGTAATAAGGATATTTTTAAGTATTTTAAATTATTTTTACTTTAGAAAAAATTAAATAATAGCTAATATAAATAATACCAAATGCAGAAGCCAACTTATCTTTCCATGGTAGAGTTCTCATAATGTCTGTGACATATTCAAAAATTTTAAGTGGTTTCCCTGACTATAACCTGAAGTTTAACTCCCAAGTTTGCTCTTAGGAAACTATCCCCAAGCAAACATAATAGCATTTATCTTTGACCTTGTTATGGTCTCATGTCCACCCTCACCTAATACCAATGATCAGGTCAACATAGACTACTGGTCTTTCTGCAAAGTTGCACTAAAAATCACAGGCTATGAATTTGCTCAGAATTTTTCTCTGCAGGATTTCTTCTCTTTCACACACAGCTTTCTAAATAGAATTCAGACAGGACCAGTCCAGATTTCCTTTCCTCCATGAAACATTATTTTCACCAGTGTTCCCCAGTTTCCTCTCCCCCTATTGTGGATATCAATTATTTTATAAAATCTATCTTATCACAATATACGCATATATATGTACACACGCACGTGTGTTTGTATTATAATTGATAGTGTATTTGTTTGATTTCACTGACTCCAGGCTATAAACTCTCTGAAGGCAGGTTCACTTTCATACCTTCCCAAAGCTGAGCAATGTGTGGGACAGAATGTGAGTTCAATAAATATTCATTGAATTGGCCTTTCAATAGTTGAGAAAATGTAAGTACTATTATCTTTATTACTTGCATGAGGAAATTGGACTCTCAGTGAGTTCTGAAATGTTATTTTTATGTAGAGCATCAGATGAGGTCTGCTGTTGAGGTGGAATATATTATTATCTTCAACTTGTGAAAGGTCCAGACATGTATCTAGAAAAGGACTAGAGGGGTTGGCTTACATTTTGGCTGAAGATAAATAAAATAAAATCTTTACTTCTAGATCAGCTTTCCAATATAATGGTATGGATTAATGTGATGCTATGTGTC
The DNA here is from genome assembly GCF_001458135.2 of Marmota marmota marmota. Lineage (NCBI taxonomy): Eukaryota > Metazoa > Chordata > Mammalia > Rodentia > Sciuridae > Marmota > Marmota marmota. Next base: position 8,708,875 of record NW_026000243.1, on the reverse strand, counting down.
ATTGATAATGGGAAATCTTCCATCTTTTAGTATTTTATCACCAAATAGTGTAGCATGTTCCCTCATTTTAAGACTATTGCACCAACAAGATTCAGCTAGAAATAAGACATGAGTTTCCCAGAATCGTCCTCAGGCTCACCGGATGGGGGAAGGGTCAAGCTCCAGCTGCGCTCCTTGGCATGGCGCCAGCCTTGACTGAACCCATCCATCATAGCCGAAGCCTGCCCTTCTCACACGCTGCATGAGTTGGAAATGGAAGTGGCCTTTTAACAGAACATTGTCTTAGGATTTCGTGAAGCAAGGCTGACAGAGAAAGGAAGATTCATTCCTGACACCAATCATACTAATATCTGTCACCGAAATGACATTTTCCCTTTAATGATGAAAAATGCATCAAGATAGAGGGAGGAGAATGAACAACCCTGTGTGCCGCTCTGGTCTGGTAAGGAGGGAACCTCTGCTGCTGTTGCCACTGGTTGCAATTTGGAGGAGGTGAAGAGATGTGTGGCCAGTTGGTTACTGAACAAACAACTGGTACCTCATTTGGAAGAGAAGGGTGCAAGCAGATGGAAGCCTGTGGGTTAGGCAATGTCACTGAACATCTGACCAACTTCTCATTAGGCCTTCTGCCTGGTTTTTCATTAGAACTACCTCCATTTCTTTCAGGCCCCAAGCAGGGGCTCAGTACTGATTTTCAGGGCTGCCATAGACATATTTTAGTGTGTCCAGTTTTTTAGAGCTTGTAAACAGCAATAAAAAACCACTGAAGGCTCCCAAGTCTTCATTCCCATAGTCTCTTGTTTGGAAGGGTAACAAAGGAGGAATTCATTCAGCAGTTCAGGTCCCATATGCATATTCATTGGGGATAGTCTGTTGGTAGGAATGACCCAGGGGTGGAGAAGACACCGTAAAGCCAAATTTTATAAACTAAGCCTGAGGTAAGAATGGCGGAGAATTTGATCTTCTAATTAGGGAAGAATAGCACTGTCATTTAGAGGAATCTACACACTTGCCCCGAATAATCAGAGTGACTATTTCCTAACAGGTATCAGACCTTTATCTACAAATCCATTGATGGCAACATCTATCTAAAATCATTTTCTTCTCTCTTTTCCTTGCTATTGACAGAGCCTGCTTCCCATAACAGAGGTTAAAAATCCAGATATTTACTGTTCTGTCTCTTTTGCAACTGTGGATGACCACATTTCACAACAGGTGTAAATACTCCTCCCTAATCAAAAAGAAGCATGTGTGTCTCTCAGGCCTCATCATTTCTGTCTTTGATCATGGCCAGGTGGTGGTGGGAGAGACGTGGACCCCATCCACTCATAAAATGAAGACCAGTTACTGACTCCTGGATTCTTGTCCAGGGGGCCACTGCTGGGCTTCTAGACATTCTGTCTTCAGGCTTCTTTGGTGTGCTAATTTGTTAAGCCTCTGATAGGAAGGGACTTTGTCACTTGCATCCAAAATCATCCACAGTTTTACATTAACTTTTCATTGGGGAAAAAGACATGTGCTGACCTGTGAGGACAGTTCTTTCACATTCCTTTACTCAGCCTCTGACTGGTGTTACTTGGTGTTCACATGCCTGTTGCTTCTGGCTTTCTCTTACTTCCTCAATCTTATAAATACTGGCATACCAACAAAAAAAAAATCATACAACACCAGGGCGCTTTTAAAGTTTTTATACTTTCACATTTCTTTGCAATATTAATTAACTTGACACCCACTCATTAGCTAACCTGCCAGCAACTCAACTCCACATCATCATCTGCTTTACAAAGAAGGAAACTGAGTCATTGACATTCCTATATTTGCATGGATGTGCCTCTAGCACCCCTCTCCTCCTCCTACATTCTCACAGTTAAATATATTTTTGCCCAGCAATGATGCAATTTTTCAAAGAAACTTCACCAGAAAAGTTGAGCCCCCAAAGTGTTTGGTACACAAACTATCTAGACCTAACATTAATTCATACAAATACTCAAGACCATACTGTCTGCACCCTCCACTTTGGTCAGATATGCTGTCCGTCTCTGATGTCCTTGGTCTTCCTGCCTTCTTGTCTCCTTGTATCCTTTCAGAAAATGTGGAGTCCCCTCAATGAGAGTTCAAAGGTCAAAGTGACTTTTAAGCTCCACAAATGACATGAGAAGCTCTATCATAAAGGAGAGAAAGAATATGCTAAGGCTCTTCCCAGAGAAGATCAGCATGCAATAGTCAGAAATCTTCCAATCTGAAAATCTTCCCAGTCCTCAGCCCCTGCTGTGGGTCACCTGCAATGAAAAATCAAGTACCACAGTGGGTTCTTGTCAGGGGAAACATGCTCTTGGTCCTTGAGGGTGCTGGCCTGGCCTAGGCACCACTGACAGTGTAGGGCAAGGAACAAGCTCTATCTGCCCTCTGCTTCTTGGGAGCATAACAAGCTAAGATTTGCTGAAACAGATTCCTTACCCTCTGTTTGCCCCCATGTTCACTATAAAAGGGCAGGACTTGATGGCTGGTCACAAATGCAATGCAACCAAATGCCCAGTGGAAGTGCTAGAGAATCAAACATTCCCTGGAAAATGCATTGAGGAGAAGAGGTGAAAAAACATCACATACCTTACTTAACTGAGAAACTAACTTTGTTGTTCAGCCTTCTGTTGCAGTAACAAAATACCTGAGAAAAACAACTTAAAGAAGGGAGGAGAGCTGGGGTTGTAGTTCAGCGGTAGAGCACTCACCTAGCACGGGTGAGGCCCTGGGTTCGATCCTCAGCAAGAAATAAAAATAAATAAATAAAATAAAGGTATTGTGTACAACTAAAAAATAAATATTAAAAAAAAGAAGGGAAGATTTATTTTGATTCATGTTTTAGTCCATGGCCAACTGGCTCCATTGGTATCAGCCTCTGGTAAGGCAGAACATCCTGGCAGAAAGAGTGTGAAGAAGCCTAGATGCTCACCTCATGGTGCTTGAGAAGCAGAGAGAAACAGAGGAAGGGGTCAGGGACAATATATGGTTCCCCAAAGACATGCTCTCAAAGACCTATTTCCTCCAACTAGGTCCATTCAGTCATGAATCTCTCACTGATGATGTTAAAGCCCTCCTGATGTAATCACTTCCTAAAATCTCCCACATGGACGCTGCTGCATTGTGGACCATTTTTCGACTCATGAGCCTTTGGGGTAACATTGATTGACAATAAAGAAAATGACACTGCTTAAGAGAAGCTGGGCACATGTACAGACAATTTTTATTCACATACATTACTATGTTTCTAGAACATTTGATAAACTTTAGAAAGATTATGTCTCTTTTCATAGTCATAATAACCATGACTGACATCAAAATGTTGAATCTGCATAATAAATTGTATTTTCTTACATAATTGAATTCTCTTCCAGACGTTCTGTCCATCAAAGCCATGTCCCCTTTTGCCAAATGAGTACACTAAGGCTCATATTAAGAAATCTGACAAAGTTTTCTTTGTGGAAGGTGGAATATCTTGGTCGCAAATTGAGTCTTCTAACTCCAAGTCCAGCATTCATTTTTACTTAGTGGCAGTTTAATAAATGCAAGAATCTACCCTCCCTTCTTCAGGAATACTCCTTATGCTGTGGCTCATTTGAGGATGAGGAGTACTTAGACAGGATAATAGGTATAATTTATGAAGGGCAAAAGGAAGACTATGATTCAGGAGTCCATGGAATGAGAATCAGAACCATTGTCGAGAAGCCGGCCTAGTTTTAAAAAAAAAAAATGACAGAGAGAAGAATAAGGAAGAAAGTCCAAAATGTCTGAACAATGTAACAGACCTGCCATTCATCTCACAGCATGTCACTTCTCAACATCTGAAAAAGCAGCATTTGTTGTCCACAGAACAATAAGCTAGATTTATAGACACTACCAGGCTCAGAGAACAGGGATATAGTTACCACCATAAAGAGCACCCTGGGGTTGTTTCCTGGGTGGCCATTGGCAGACCCAGCAGGGCCCATCAGGAGGACCCCAGGTCTACTATCTGGAAAACTGTTTGTTCAGTGTGTGATGGCTAGCTTCTTTGATCTCTTGGCAGCATGGGGCCACATAAAATGATCTTCTCATTTATGAAAAGACCTCTTTCTTAAGAATTCAAGTCACTATACTTTTCAGATTTTCAGTCCTCCTGGACACCTTCTTCTCAAGTACCTCCCCAGTTTACAATGAAGTCATCATGTGATGCACCCCATCTTCTACTTTCTCAGCCAATCTCCTTTACTCCGTGGTCTCCTCTGGTCATCCGAGTGAGGAAAGATATCTTTCTTCTGTATTCCTGAAATATTTTGTATCATTTATGATGCAACACTGACTTATATGTTGGTTGTAAACATATGGTAACGGCCCTACAAGAAGATAAGCTCATTGTTACTATTGTCTCTTTTTAGATCAATTTGGTTTAAGGCTGGAAAGCCCCATGATGCCATCTAGGTCTTAGCTCCCGTTGTATACATGGGGAAATGGATGTCCACAGAGCTTACATCATTAGGAAATTTCACAGACATAGGCCAGATTATAACTGAAATTTATTTGCACCCTGAGCTCAGTGAAGTGCTTGAATACTGTGAGGGCAGAACAGAAGGTTGAATGAATGAATGAATGATTCTGACAAATCTTTGAGACCTGCCATCCCATAGCCAAAAACACTTGCACTTAGAATCCTCAAGACACTTTCATTTGGAATCCTCGAGTCAACCTCTGTTTAGAAACAATCATCTCATTTAGCATGTGTCTGGGGTGTGAGCATCAGCCACACACAATATTTGCTCCTATCCAAAGCTTGTTCTGAGATTTTTGACAAGTAATTGGGTGACAGTTTTGTTTTTATTCAACTGGCCAGGAATGGGAGTTCTGAAGATAATTCTGCTTTTCTACATAACAAAGAAATAAACAGACAATCAATCCAGCACTAATAAAAGATGACTGAAAATTGCTAATCTAAACCCAAACATACAACCTGGCTTTACAGAAAAAGAGAATGCTTATGGATTTCCTTGTTTCCTCTTCTGTAAATACCACACACAGTTCAGCTCCTACCACTGTCTCCCCCTGCACTCAGCAGGCTGCTGGTGGCTATTATAGGCATGCCACCTTACCATTAGCACAGCAATGCCAATTAATTGCAGTAATGAGCAGCTCCATGTTGAAGAAAACTCACTGCCTGATCTCTAGCAGCATCTGTAGGCTCAAAATGTGTTCAAAAAAATCTGTTTCCAGGGGGTATGATATTTGTCTCTACAAAAAGTTGAAGGCTCAGAGGGTCAGGGACATGGTGCATGTGTGTGTGCATGTGCATGCATGTGCACTATCTTAGAGGAGCCAGACGCCTTGCTTTAGAGCAGAGAACTGGGTCAGGGAGGAGGGCACTGCTGGAGAGAGGCAAGCTGCTTGAGAGATAAGCTTTGGGTGTGCTGAGGAGGTGGAGCCTCCTGAGTAAGAGAAATGAGACTCTGAGTACAAAGGTTTTACAAAAGGTACTGAATTCATATTTAAGTAGGAAGTTTCCGATGGTGGAGGGAGAGGCCTCCTGTAATTCATCATACAAAAGAGGTCAACTACAGTGTGCTGAACCCCTTTGTCTTCATTCCTTTCCTCCACCCCCCCCATCTTATTTAGAAAAACTCCTGGATATGCCCCTCCCATTCCGTTTTTCTTTTTCTCTTTCCTCTTGATTCATAACTGATAGGCAAAGGGGAAGAGGTCCTGCTTCTTAGTGGGGAACCAGTCTCTGGTAAGTCTTCAGCTTAAAACCATGTTGAATCCCTGAAAACAAACCCCAAAGGGCACACGCTTTTCCCATGAGGTTCTTCAAAAGTATTAAACACATACACACACTACAAACATACATACACACACACACACACACACACACACACACCACACCACACACCACACACACAGTGGGCCATCAAAGTCACAAGCAATGTGACAAAATGGGTAATTACGTTTCACTTAACACACATCAAAGCACAAAATGGCCAAAGAGCAGTGTGCATGTGCACCCTGCACCCTGCTTGCCATGTGAGGACAGACTGGACTACGGGCAGGGGATAGGTGCAGCCAAGGGGCGGGGGGTCAGCCTCACCTCAGGTCCCTGTCCTTAAAAGGAAGGAGGGTGTAAGACTCATTTATATCCAGGAGCTGAAGTGGAATCTGCCTGGCCATTCTCTATGTTCCTTTGTTTGGTTTTCATGGAAACCTGTGTTTATGGGAAACTCCAGGCGTGCTGGCTACAGGCAGATGTTGCTGATCTCTGTTCTTCATCACGTGAAAAATGTTCCTTTTGGGAGATGAGCTGTCACTTGTTTCTTCTTCCTCCAGTGCAGGAGTTGGAAATAAATTATCAATACTTCCTAAAATCCAGACACTCCCTTTGGATGCAGGGGACTTCAGGCAGTCCTTGACAAGGGACCCATTTACCAGTTGGTGTTTGCTGCAGCTCCATGCAAGGAGAAACAGAACTAAAGGCATGAATTATGTCTGTGGTCCTGATCACTGCTTTAAAAAGAGGATTAAAGCTGGATTCTCTGTCACCAATGCAAAGAGAAGCCTTCTCCTTGTCCTGTCACCCCTTCCCTCTATTTTCCCATATTCCAGAAAACTTTGTCACTTTAAAATTTAATTATATAAAATCCTGCTCTCTTTACCCCCTGTGGATGAGCAATTGTTCTGCTATTTCTATAAAACGCCACAGGAAATATGAAAATAGGAGGCAGGATTTGGAGCAAGGCTGTTCCTGAATGCCTGTGGTTAGCAGCGTCAGAGATGGCTGCACGAATTTTACATCTGTCAAAGGGAAGTGGAAGTGGGTGGGGGGAGAGGGAGAGAGACAGAGAGATAGACAGGGAGAGAGTGTGAGAGAAAGAACAGGCACCAAGGGGAAGCCATGCCAGGTGTCTGCACTGTGTCCGGTGACCTGAAGGAACTGAAGCTGGGGTCTGAACCATAAGTAGGGCAGCCCCCACATGTGCCAAGTTCACTGATTAAGTAGGAGATCTGGGCTGGCAGATGGGTCAAAGATGAATCATAAACTGGAATGGAGCATATGGATGACACCTTTCTCTGTGATATAAGATGCCTTCTCCAAAACGGGTAGGGCAATATCCATAGCCACATTCTTTCCCGAACCAAATTGTTTATGAGGGAGCAGTATTGAGGAACAACTAGAAGTGTAAGTACTGCAGTCAGAAGCCGAGGTTCCAATCATGGCTCCTTATCTTGCCAAAACATAAATGTGGTGAGTTACTGTCTTCTTGCTGCTTTTCTCAAATGTAAAATGGGGATGACAAAAATAGTACCTCCTTCATATAAAGTGCCTAGAACAGGGTTCTTACAATTATCTAATGAATGATTACAATGTAGCAAATTCTATACTAAATATGGGGGTTATGTGGTATATAAAATACAGTACTTGCATTTCAATGACTCGTAACTTAGTGGAGGAGACAGATAGGTACACAAATTAGCAAGAGTGTAACTGGAGCTAAGACAGTGATGTTTAGCAAGTCTGGAATTTTGAAGGAGTTGAGAACACTTAGCAGAAGAGATGCTTTTGTGAGTTACAAACAATAGGTAGTAAGATACCAATTGGAGAGGAGGAGCCAGGTTATCTCTGGACTGAAAAAGAAAGGAAAAAGGAGTGAAGGTTTAAAAGATCACCATCTGTTCAGTAAGAAATAGTGAGAAGTTGTTTGTGTTGAGAAATGGTGGATAAGAAAGTCTAATAGAAAGGCTGCACAGGGCTTGCTAGAGAGTCTGAGTTTCATTTTGTAGTAAAAGGGATTGACCTGAGTCGTATTTTTGTTTTTCTATTCCAGGTCATAAAAGTATTTGATTTTTTTCAACTTTATTGAGGTATAATTGACAAATAAAAGTTGTATATGTTCAAAGTATATAACATGATGTTTTAATGCAGGTATGCACTGTGAAATGTTTTGACATTCAAGCTAATTAACATATCCATTGCATCACATAGTTATCTTTTGTGTGTATAGTAAGAATACATAAAATCTACTCTCATAGGAATTTAAAATGTACAATATATTATTGTTAACTATAGTCAACCTGCTAAACACTAGGTCTCCAAAACGTATTCATCTTATAACTGCATATTTGTGTCCTTCACCAAAATGTATCCATTTTACTGGAGCTTTTAAGGAAAGGCAGAAGCAGGATCCAAACTATAGTAGACCAACCCTGGAGTTATGAGCAGCAGTGGATGATTGGCAGGATTGGAGACAAGAAGAAGGGAGTCCTTTTGAGAGACTGTTGTTGTAGACAATATGAGAGGCAGTAAAAAGCTCTAGCTTTGACAGCCGCATAAAATGTTATGGTTTCTTCCTAGTTGTTCCTATTCCATTCTTCCATAGCAGAAGATATCTCAATATGGTAGACACTATTAGACCTAATATATATTTTGTCGCGACCCCTCGCCGGCAAGGGAAAACACGACACAGGATTCTTCTTTCAGCAGTTTATTCAGGCCTTGATTCATGTATCATCTTCTAGTGACCCGCCGCCGAGCGCCCAAGCACAGCCTAATAAAGCCTCCAGCATACCAATCTTAAGCTGCCACGTGGACCTTTCTCATAGGGTGGTAAGGGATTGCGTGCCAATTCTCCATATTAGGAGTTGTTTATCACAGGCCACAGTGGAAGCCGGCGCCATCTTCTAATGGCGGCCACGGTCTAATTAGAATGGCTCACCACAATATTTTCCCATTTTCTCTATTCAATTAACCCTGAGTTAGTTTAGGACATCAGTGGGATAATCCAAAATGCTATCTTGCCCAAGTCCTCATGCAGCTCAGGTGTGGCCACACCCTGGGGACCTGGCTAGCAATCTGAAAGCAGAAATATCTTAGTTGACACTTTTTCTCTTCTTAAACTGGCATCATTTTTCCTCTTCTAACATATTTTTATTCTTCCTTCCTGGAAATCAAAGTGAGGATAGAGGTGAAGCAACTATCTCTGAACCAAGAGGACAAGAACTGACACTAACAATTACAGAGAGGAAAGGTAAGAAGTTTCTGAAATAATGACAACATCTTGGAGCAACTCCACAGCTCTAGATGGCCTATAGGCAGGCTTTATGCTCCATAGCTAAGTCTTACACTTGGGCAGTCTCTGATACTGAGTGCCCATGTAGATACATGTCTGGGTGCCTTCTCATTCAAAGTACACTATAACTGAGGCACAGCTGTTAGACACATCAAGGGTAAAAATGGGTTTCCCTTTGGCACCTAGAGAACAGGATCCCTATCTCATCAGTTAGGTAGTAACTCACAACCTAAATTCTTCTTTGTTGTAAGGCACTAATCATAATTCTCCTACTATTCTGAAGAAAAATATGCCCGTATCCCAAATGCTTAGCCATCAGAGACCAACCCCAGAAAGAACACAAATGTCAGTATTATAGGATAAATGTTGGCTTTTAAGTGTTTACAAAATCACTGGTAAATGATGAGGTATCTTTTACATGAAGAAGAAAAACAACACTCCACACAACATTAGAGTCAAATAGGTAAGAGAGGACATAGACCTGTTGGACCTGAAGTGGAAGTTTGCTAGGGAGATTGAAGGAGCAGATAGAAGTAGATAGATATTCTCTCAAGTAAAAGATCTTAGAGGAAAACCATAGAAAAAAACATTAATAGAAAATCTTGGAAATTGAGTTGGGGATAGTATGGTGCATTTGAGAAAAGCATCAACAAATCCTGGAGGAACTGTACTTTTCAACTTTATTGAGGTATAATTGACAAATACAAGTTGTATATGTTCAAAGTATATAACATGATGTTATATACTTTAATAATATTAATTCATCTCATTTAGATGAATTAATAATATGAACTAAAATAAGATGAATTAATAATAGCTGAGAGGTATATCTGGGGACCATGATGCAACATGGTAGAAAAGTCCAGGGCTTTGAAATTTTGCATGTGTGTATTTTAATAGCTAAGCTACATTGACCAGGTAACATAACCTTGTTAAACCTTAGTGTCCCAGGTTGTAAAATGAAAAAAAAAAATAGTGACCACTGTTAAAGATATATTATTTATGTAAGTGTATAAAATACTATAGGCATCCTATAAACGAGGCTTATAGAAAGTGAATAGACTGACTCAAGGGAGCACATTTTCTGGGATGCATAGAAACATAAAGGTCAGGGGTCCTGTGTGACCCTACCTTCTTTCTTAATAAAATATATAAAAACAGCTGTTAGTGAAGATAAGCTCTGTCATCATGCCACAGATCCCTCAACCTCTAACATCTTTTGCTTACTCCCCTACTAAGATGGATCTTGCCTGCAACATGAATACAGCCTTGCATCTGGGAAACAGAAGGTAGAGAAGTGAACAGAAATACCCAGTGCACTCTACAGACCTAATGCTATGCCCACGATGGTGGCAGATAGAACTTTTCAGACAGAGTCCAAATAAGAACAAAAAAATGCCACCCAGAACTTGAAAGTCTTCTTCAGCTAAATAATCAGGACTCAGGTAGGGATGATAGAGAGGATTCCTTAGCAAGTCCCTATCCAAGGGTAGATTTTCTTCCAGTGCATATTACAATGAGTGAGAGTAGAGAGGAAGCACTAACAGTTACAGACATGAAAGATCAGAAGTTTCTGAAATGCTGACAACATCATGGAGCTCCTCCTCAGTCCTAGTGCTCTGTGATTAAGTCTTGAATTTGGGTTTCTATTATTAGCATGGAATGAAAGAATTAAAGACTTTCTAGGAGATTTGAAGCCCCTTCTGCCCATGTGGAAATTCTCTCTCTATTGCTAGCTAGGAATGTCAGGCTTTGGTTTTATTTAAGAGGGTATGGTTTATAGAGTGAGCTATTAACACAAATAAATACATGGCAATTATTGGAGGAAATGAATATTTAAATTGGGCGGAGAGAATTCAGTGTAATTAAATTGACTCATGCTTTGGCTCCATGGAATACTACCTGAGCCAGGCTTGCCCTCATAGGGTAGCAAAGTTGTAACTGTGATTGTGAGTAGAGCTGGCAATGAGGAATCTTGTCTCTTAGAGAAAGTAGGAAATTGAAAGCAAGATAAGGAGCCAGGTGCTTACTTTTCAATGGAGTCGTTCATGGCCTTTCTCTCCCTGGGTGGGTAAGAATGAGTGCAAGAAACTTGCAGCACCAAAGTCAGGGTGCAGTACATCACATTTTAACCAGCTCCATCTCTCTGATCTTCAATGACCATTTGCAGACTTCCTAAACAGAAAGCTTGCTTGCCCTTGTGCTAGAAATAAGGGGTCCCACAGGGAGTGCCATCCCATCAGGGAACTTCTTGTATAAAATTTATCTTGTTATTCCATCGTTTAACTGCAGTCTGAGTACAAAAAGCTCTTTTGTTGTGGTGGCAGATAATGCAATGAGATCCATCCCTTCTGTGAGTTAATGGCATTTGTGGGGAGATGACAGGTGGGTAAGAAAATGGAATTGGATGGGGAGGGGGCAGTCTCTGGCTCCATTCCTTTCACTTTGCTGTTTCTGTCACTTGCTCTTGAGGATGAGCATGGGATGCTATCTATTAGTCTGTGTATTGGGATTTTCATCTAATTTCATAATGAAGATGTTGCTCCATCAGATACAGATGACATGTCATCAGAAATGCAGAAGGCCATTTTTATGTGTCACCTGGATCTCTGCAGGGCCCCCACCTGCCTGGAAGAGTGTAGAATGTGCTGGTTCAAGGGAATAGCTCCACCAGGCCAGACTGGTGATCACAGATAGGCTAGCTCTTTCTTGTCTTACCCTGATGAATTGCTCCTCTCAATCTGTAAGCTCTGTGAGGACAGGAGCTTTTCTGCCTGTGTGCATCTGTGTCTGGAATATGGAAGGTGCTCCACTCAGATGCATGAGTGAATCCCCTCCTCTCTTTTTTCCAGCCTATAATGTCCACTCTTTGCAGACATGCTATTTCTCCAATGCTCAGATCTACACCCAACCTGCTCTACCTTTGACTACCAGTCTTAACCTTAAGACAAGAGATCACAGAACTTGACCCCATCAGTTTCGAGAATGTCAGCATCAAATCAACTCAGCTGTCACCCACATGTAAATATGGTCTCATATTCTGAAACTTTCTGTGCCTCAGCTTCTCTTTCATTGAGCAGAGATGCTAACAACACCCACCTTGTTGTTTGTTGTGAAAGGTGAATGGGATGGTATATGTGAAGGTTTCAGAAAGGCACCTGCACATAGGAAACAATGATTATTGGCCTTTATCAAGTTCTTAAAAAGGGCCCATGTCTTCTTTTCTTGTTTCTCAGTGTTTTGTTCCAGGAATTGATAGCAAGTACAGTTCCTCCAGGATTTGTTGATGCTTTTCTCAAATGCGCCATACAATCCCCAACTCAAGACAGGGTGCTGACACTCTTTCCTCACGACCCCCCTTTCCAAGATTTTCCATTAATATGCTCTCTTCTTAGAGTCCTGGTATTTTATTTGGACCCCAGTGTCTGCCTGTGTAAAACTAAGGATCATTTATTTGTGAAAGGTTATACATTTTCCAGGAGATTTTTTGCTAGATGCCCAAAACTAGGTGGGCACCATAGAAGTAGAATTAATAGCCCTGGCTCCAGAACCACAGATTTTAGCTTTGCTCATTTCTAGCTATGCAGCCCTCAGAATACTGAAGATGTATACAACATTTTAGTCTTATTTGTAAAACAGGAACACTGGTTGGTATCTAGTTCATAGGATTGCTGTAAAAAGTAAATGAGCTTATCACCCTGAAGAGCTTAGCATAGCTTCTGCCTCAAATCAAGAAAGCATTCTATAGAGGCAAAACAATATCACTTGTAGCTACCATCCCCATCATACAAAAATATTCAGTCATTTAATTACAGGTTGACCCCTCCCATTCTAGGTCATCTAATAAGGATGGCATGTCATTCCCATGTGCAAAGACACGTGGATGCCCCTGTTTCTGTTGGGCAGATGGGATTTGCCTCGAAACTTTTTCAGCCCAGCACCTGTAACAGAGTGAGGGGATCGGGCCTCTTTTTGGCATTAGCTTATCATCTCTCCCCCAACTACCTTCTGCTTTAATATTTCAGACATTTCATTTCTAAATTAAGTCAAAGAGAATATGTACTTGTCTGGGAGTCATTAAAAACTGAGTCCAGGTTTTAGCTCTGCCATCACCAATTAGTTGTGTAACAGAACTTAAATTTTTCACTATATTTCATTTTCTGCATCTGAACAATGATAGGTCTATACTAGGTTTTATATTTCTCTTTCAATTCAGAAACTTTCATAATAAGAACCTAGTTTCTAGGTCTCCAAGAAATCTGCCATAACCTGGACAGGATTTGATCCTTGATGCCTTAAAAGAGGTGTAGACAGGTAGCTGTGACCTCTGTTTGGATTATCTACCATCCTGATGGAGAAACCCACAAGTTTTTTTTTTGTCTCTAGCTTTGTAAAGGAGACTGAAGATATCATGACCTTTGAATATGGACTATTAATGTTTTGACTTTTCCTTTTTAATTACTTGCAGTACACTGTAATTGGCATGGAAAGGTTATGTGCTGATGTGTGGGTCTTGACAAGCAGCAAACAGCCACAGGAAAATCTGAGATTTTCTCATTTGTGGGGGCTGCTTGAGACATTTTCTGGGTGTGAGTACATATGACAGAAAAGTCCTTTCTTAATCCAGGTGTGACTAACTTTTCTATCCCCAGTGGGAATGTTTACACAGGGTTGGGTATAGTAATTCTTTGTCCTGGGCAGTTTGGCTTTTTGTGTGTCTTGTACAGGCTTGTCAAACTCTCCAATTCAGTCATTCATGATTTTTCTGAAAAGTTTTGAATCATTTCCTGTTTTCTTGAAACAAAATAAATTAATTAATTACATATTGTAGTAGAAACTTTTAACTCTTACCAGTTCTTATTGCATCAAGCCTAAACTTTTCAGGTTGGCATTCAGGGCTCTCTAAAATTAGTCAAAGAATTGCCTGTCTCAGAACACATCACAATGTTTTATTCTCTCTCCTTTCCTGTTCTACAAATACATAGTTCCTCATCTGAATTGTCAATTGGCCTTCCTCTTATTTCTCCCTATCATGGGAGGCTCAGTCTAATCCTATTCTCTCTATGAGGCACTGTTATGGGTTGGATAGGAGGTATCCCCCAAAGGCTCTGATGTTAATGTGGGAATGTTTGGAAGTGAAATTATTAAACTATGAGAGCTGTAACCTAATCAGTCCATCCTAGTTTGAATGGACTGATTGGGTAGTAACTATGTAAGTGAGGCATGCCTGGAGGAGGTGGGTCCCTGGTGGACTACTCTAGAAAGGTTCATCTTCTCTGTGACCCCTTCCCTCTCTCTCTTTTTCTAATTCCTGGCCACCATATTCTGAGCAGCTTCTCTCCCCACTCCCTTCCACCATAATGTGTTGGCTCAACTTGGGTCCAGAGCAATGGATTCAGCCCCACAATGGACTAAATCTTTGAAACCATGAGCCAAAATAAACTTGCCCCCTTCTCAGTTGTTATGTATTTTGGTCAGTGATGCAAAGCTGACTAACACAAGCACTCCAGGTCTAAAGTGCTGGTGTTAGGCATGAATATGATGAATGAACTTCTCTATCATGTTGCAATAGTTAATTTTTTTTGCCCACTTAGTTGGGCCATAATATACAGATATTGGATCAACCATTATTCTAGATGTTGCTGTGAAAATATTTTTAGATGTGATTAACATTTAAATCTGTAGACTTTGAGTAAAGCAGATTATCCTCCCAATTATGGGCAGATCTCATCCAATCACTTGAATGTTTTAATAGAAGAAGACTTATTTTCCCCTAAGAAGGGAGAGTACTGTTACAGACTGCTTTTGGATTGGAGCTGGGACATCAACTCTTCCCTGGGCCTCTAGCCTGCTGGCCTACCCTGCAGATAAAAAATTTGCCAGCCTCCACAATTTCGTGAGCCAATTTCTTAATTTTTTTTTCTTTCATACATATATCCTATTAATTTTACTCTTCTGGGAACTCTAGTAATACATATGTGTGGTTTAACACTGAATTTTCCTTAATGGCAAGACATTCTCTCATGTACTTACTTGGGTTATATTCTTCCTCTGTGAAGTTTTTCCTAGATATCTTAATTTTCAAAATCCCAATTAATTTATTTTAGACAAAGAGAAGAAAGCTGTGTGGTGTTTTGGCCTGCCAGAGATGGAGAAGAGTATAGTACACCATTTGGTCAGACCTTGTAACTCTGTCCTGCACAGTACAGTGCTTATATTTTGAGTAACAATTTCTGTCTCATCACCCTGTCCCTGCAGGGGGCAGGGGGCTGCTCACCTTTACCAGTTGAATCTCCTTGCCTGTCTCTCCCCAGTAGTGAAAAATACAACATAGACTCAGTGGTTGAAAATAAATGAATTGTTAGGTTGAAACATGACAATCCTAAGCCTTCTTTGTTCCCACTAAATGAATGCTATGGATGATTTTTCCCTCCTCTAAATTTCATACATATCCATGCACCTAATTTATTCTCTATTTTGAAGCCCAACATAAGTCAGAGGTATATAATTTTATGTAAATAGAAAAACATATAAAATATATTCCATATTATATAATTTTTAAACTTTTCTTAATGAAGGAGTCAACCACACTTGTACACTCTTGTGTTACCTTTTTTGGGGGTTACCAGGGATTGAATCCAGGGTTGCTTAACCATTGAGCCACATCCCCAGCCATTTTTTTTTTAAATATTTCATTTAGACAGGTCTTGCTAAGTTGTTTGGGCCCTCGTTCAATTGTTGGAGCTGGCTTTGAACTCATAATCCTCCTGCTGCAGTTTCCCGAGTTGCTGGGATTACAGGTATACACCACCACACCCAGTTTTTTGAGTGTTACTCTTATAAACATCATCCAATGTGTTTTCCATACTAGCATCTAATACATACTGGCTGCTTCTCTGTGTTAGAGGCTGTGTTGTGGTAGTGGGCATGTGGGTGTGTGTATAATCAAAATCACACAATTGCCTCTTACATGGGTTTTACTATCCCCAATCTGAAATTCAACTGGATCAAATAAATTCCCCAGTGTCACATAGTTAAAGAGTGACCCACAATCTGGGATTCAAACTCAGTGTTTCTGACTTCAAATCTGTGTACTTTCCATTACTTCAGTGCCTCCTCAAACCCTTTACAGTACAGTTGGAAAAAAAATACATTAAAATGTTTCTGGGTGCCATGGCACACACCTGTAATCCCAGCAGCTCAGGAGGTTGAGGCAGAAGGATCATGAGTTCAAAGCCGGCCTCAGCAAAAATGAGGTGTTAAGCAACTCAGTGAGACCCATTTCTAAATAAAACACAAAAAATAGGGCTGGGGATGTGGCTCAGTGTTTGAGTTCCACTGTGTTCAATCCCTGATAACCCTGTCCCCCACCAAAGGAAAAAAAAAGTTATATTTTCCATATTCCTATTATCTTAATTTGTCATAGTACACATTCAGTGTGTGCCAATGAGAACAATGGAATGAAGGAAAAGAGCAAACAATGGAGACTCAACTGGACTTGGGTGGATGGCTAAGCAAGGGCCATTTTAGTAAATCAGAAAGGAATGAAAATCAGGGCTGAAAACATAGGACATCTGTGTAGGAAAGCAAATTATATGGGAATAGACCAATTCCTTTCCATAGGAAGGCTCCTGATAAGTTCCATGGAGACACAAAAGCAGAGAGTAGTAGAATGATAATGTACAAACTAATAATTGTTATTGGAATTTTTCTGCTATCCACATATATATTAAGTATATTTTATTTTACTTTTTAAAAATGACAACTGAATGTTGCATATCATTATCATGTCTCTACACACCAAACATGATTTGGGAGCCCAACAACTTTGCATGTGTGTTAGGCTTAGGTCCTATCAGGGATTGGCACTAAGGATCATGACTTCAACTTCAGATAGCCCTAGGTTTAGAAGCAGAAAGAAAAGAATGACACTTGGAATTTGTCTTCACAGATTGTCACAAGAAACTGAACAGGAGGATTTTTTTTTTTTTCCTGAACAGCCAGGTTATCAATTAAATGCCTGAGGCAAAGGATTTTTGGTAGACATAGTCCTAGGAATACAGAAAACTGTGGGCCACCCCCACGTGACCCTTGGATCTGGAGAAATCCCCTTCCCATGCCTATTATCATGCATCTGTCCCTGGTACCTGGCACTAGACTCCAAATTCCAGAGCCCAGGGCAGGAAACTCTCTATGTGAGGAGATTTTCTGCTAATCCCCAGCCTAAACTTTCTCTCCCTTAGCTTCAGGCTGGTGCTCATTGTCCTAGCACCTGCTGAGCAAATGAATAATTCCCTTCCTTCATTTGCATTGTTACCTTGAAGGTATTTATAGCCTGTGATCATCTGCCCCCTGAGTCTTCTCCTTCTCTAGACTATAATTTAGCTTTAGACCCAGGTCTGTTTGCTGTGGAACTGAGCATGCCCAGGAGTTCTGCTGCCAGAACTAAAGCCAGCAAGAGCTGTAGCCTCCGTGAAGCCTTTACAGTCTTTCAAAAAAGAGAAAATGTCACTGTCAGAATTGGTCTGCTGGTTTCTTTGTTGAGAATTTTATGACGTGTCTGTTGGGTTGGAAGAGATTTAGGTATTTGTCTAGATGGCTTTGCACATGTGCATCTGTATGTGTGTGTGTGTGTGTGTGTGTGTGTGTGATGTGCCTGTGAGAAGTCAATTTTTTTCTGTGTCTCCTATCTCGGTCTCACTGGACCACTATGGCTTTAGTCTTTTCTATTGCCATTCTTGAAGGTGACAGAACCAAAAAGCAAATCAAGCAAAAACAACAATAATCCAATATCAGACATTATACATATTAACAAAAAACCTGGAAAGTATCCTCTTATAACAGAGATAATTCTTTTAGCCTTCTAAGATGTTGAGGCCACAGACCATTGGAACACAAAAAAGACTACATATGGGATCTAGAGAGAGAAAGGAATTGAGGACAACTATTTAAAAGACTGTAAGAAGAAAGCTATGGCTTGAGCCAAGGATCTTTTGGGAAATTTGTCTGCAAGACGTCAAGTAGCTAGATTCAGCTCTTTCTGTGATTCAGAGGTAAAAAATAAAATAGATATTTTTAAAATAAATATTTTTCAACAAGTAAAATTGAGAATATTTTGAACTAGGAGATGGTCATGTTATTTCCATGACATTAGAATGGTAATAATCTGACAAGCAAGACTTTCTCCTGTCTCCCCTTTCAGAATCCTTCTCTTTTGCCTTATATTGCTGAATTAATATCATTATACTTATTTCTATTAAGATCAAGAGTGTCAAAAATTTGTATTTGGGAGTGAGGCTGGTGCGACAAAATGACTCCAAAATTTTGAAGTTTCAAGCTGTCTCTAGAAGTTTTCCATGCAGTAAAAGAATCAAGTTAAGATTGTCATGGGTGGGACAGGTGAACATGGTGCTCCAGGTTGGAATGCACTCAGAGAGAACCACATCCTTTTCTTGCTAATCCTGCCAAGATGTAATACTTAGGACTGATTGTAAGGAAGGTCAGACAGATCCAGGTTTGGGAGTCATTCTCCAGAATGTATAGTCTGTATGCCCCAGGGGCCTGATAAGGCCAAGAGAGACAGAAGCTGACCAGGCACTGTTCTGATTGAAGGAGACAAAGAATTATGACAATGAATTTAATGTGAATTCTGCAAAAGATCTTGGACCAGAAATAAAAAAGGTAATTTTTGTTGACAAAATACGAGTGGATTTAACAGACTGAATAGTCAATATTGATTTTCTTATTGGTAAACAATATAGGGGTAAGGAAGATAGAATTATTTAATTATTTTGGGGTTTTTTTGTTTGTTTGTTTGTTTTTGTTTTTGCTTAGGTGCCTTTTACTTGTTTCCTTTTTTGGTACATTATATTTGTACATAATGGTGGGTTTCATTGTTACATATTCATACATGCACAGTATATAGCAATACAATTTGGCTAATGTCAATCTCTAGTATTTTCCTTTTTCCTCCTCTCCTTCCTCACAATGGTCCCTTTCCTCTAGTCTACTGATCTCCATTCAATTTTCATGAAAGGGAGATAGAATTTGGGAGAGGAAAACACTAGAATATTTAGGGGTGATATGCTTCATATCAGGCAAAACTTCCCTCTTCCTTTCTTTATTTTAAGAGAGTCTGGATCCAGAAGAAAAGAACAGGTGAACATGATGCATCTATCCTATCAAGCAAAGTGAGCAAGTATGCTGACTTCACTTTGGTTCTGACTTCCAATGATTCCCTCCTGAGCCCTTTCAGTTGGTTATTGCATAATCTCTGATGGCAAATTTTCTTATCTGAGATACCTAGATTACAATAGGAAACGCTTGGAAAGAAATGGCTTCAAGAACCCAAATAATCAGTCTATAAGTGCAGAATTTCTGGCACTGAAGTCGATGATGGTGCCCTACATCACAGGTACAATGAGGACACTTGCACTGAGAAAGGAAGAGCCTTGCCAGAAGACCTGAGAGTCCCCAAACTACCTGGAGGGGAGATGAGGGCTCTCACAATTCCTCTCAATGACCCTCACTCAAGAGGAGACTATTTATTTTGGTGCCAAAGACAGCTGGATATAGAAGGTAGAAATTATCTAGGTAAAATTCTACAACATCGCATTACAAAGATATGTTAAAATATATACAAGTTATTAAATATTGTCATCAAGATGACTAATAAATCAGACACTTTATGGATTCTGATTATAAATTCCATTTATTCCATAAGCAGTTAAAGGAAGAAAAATAGAGACCAAATAGAGGTTAAAGCATGCTCAAGATGGATGTATTTCATTATTGCTTTGTGACTGCTGCATCCTGAGGAAACAGAAAGGTCCTTTAAGGCCAGCAGGTATGAATTACTGGGTCTCTGGGGCTTTGTGGTCACAGACTTTGTCAAGTGAGGACCTTTCTTTAGGTTCTTCTTAAAGTCAGGATTCCTGGCCAGGTTCTTTCTGGAATTGCATTTCAAATCCCCAAATCAAGCTGTCTGAGAAGCAGAGTGAGGAAAACCAATGTGGGAAGGCTCTGCCTAGGTCCTTGCAGAGAGCACTGACTAAAAAATGCAGATCCTTAACAGAAAGAAGGTGGAGCATGGATTATCCAAAAGACTGGCTATTGTAAACCCAGTACTAAGCCACAATTCCAGCAATGCAAGCATAGTTCAATAAAAATCATACTTTATATTCAAATAGTACTTTACAGTTTACACATGTTATTTCATTAAATCTTGCACTATATCCTCTGGGATAGCTATTATTAGTTTTATTCTACAGACAGAGAAAATAAGGAAGTCTCACTTATATAACCTGGCCTTTCTCAACTCCCATTGATGCTGCACTTACAAATAATATCTTTTTAAAGGTGGTCCTAGTATTTAAAGAGAAAATGAAAATGTACTCTCCTGGCCTTCTTAGTGGCAGAATTTGACCTGCTTTTGGCTTTGGAAAGCTGAATATGATATTCTTTGGCAGATTTGTCTAATTATGTTTTGCATGGGCTAAGATTAAAATTAATTGGTCTTTTCATGATCAGATATCAGGAGAGTAATAGGGCCAGGCACCTGAGAGCAAGCTAGGGATTAAAGATTGGCTGTGGATAATCCACAAGCCAGATAGCCTGAATATGGTGAGAGGACAGAGGAGTTTGCTGAATGGGCCTCTCAGTGTGTGTCCAGAGACTTGTTTATTTGTTAGGTTCTTTATCACAAGTTTTATGTGACAATATGTGACCACAGCTGTTATTTCACATGCATGCACACACATGCACGTACACAGCACTCACGCAGATGGAGAAGCACAAAATACATCCTTTTCCAATCTCACACTGTTTATTAGATTCTGAGGAATGTTGACTTTTGAAGAAAGACCAGATTAATCATTGTAGAGAGGGAGAAGAGGAAAAAAGATGATAAAGAAAAAAAATCTACTTTGTCCCCCCTTCAAATGCCACAGGAAAATGTCAAGGAAATCGCTTTACTGGAAATAACAGAGAAGTTCAAAACAAAATTGTCAAGTGTCACTCCCTGGGCCCCACTCTCTCTTGCTCACAGCTCCTCTTCCCCTGCCAGTTAGCTGCCTTGCTGCCTCTACCACTGTTTGCCCCCAGGGATGTCACTTCTGGGCCCTCCAAAGGAAGAAGGACTGGAAAATAGTCCCTGGAACGCCTTTCGCTAAAGGGAATAATAGAGAATAAACAAAGGACACAGAAAGGAGTGAGGAAGCAATTTTTCTCTGCCAGCTGGCCACTTCCCGCTCCAGGACAGTGTCCATGAGAGATCACAGAAGGGGAGCTTATCATCATTTTCAATGTCATCATTATTAAAAGCCCTTATTAAATGATTAATTGTGCCAGGCTACATGCAGGTCTCTGTAAATAGAGAAAAATATAAGAACACATTTGCTTTCCTGTAACTTAAAATCCATGACATTTCAAAATCCTATAAAAGATTTGCATGATTTACTCAGGTATAACTAGTCATTTTTCTTTTTGAATTTTCTATTGTACCTCTATTTTAATAGTAGCTATAAAGGTGCTTGGCTGAATGACATGGGAAAAGAGATTTTTCTACATTATTATTGATTGATTGATTCATTCATTCATTATTTTCCTCATTCATTCATTTTTTTAAAAATTTAGAGCATATATATTATAAACCAGGTTCTCATCTGAGGTATAAAGATAGAGTAATGGGCAAGTCACAGATCCTGCCCTCTAAGAACTCTCTTACAAGGAGTGGTATTCAATCCTGTTTTAAAATTTCTTCTAAAATGTAGGAGAACTTGGTTTACATAAGATGTTTTTAGGAAATCCAATGTGTAAGTGCAGACGGGTGGAAAAGGAGAAACCATTAGTCCCACTTTATATTTGATTAAATAAGGCTTGTAGAAGGCTGGGAGAACCATTTTCTCAAGGAACAGTAAACAGCCATGGAATTCATGATGTGGTACTGAAACTAGGATAGAGTGCAATTTAGGCAATCAAAGAAGAAACATCAAAGTGTGAAATATGATATATCAAGAATTATGTAATGTTTTGAACAGCCAACAATAAAAAATTTTTTAAAAAAATAAAATAAAATAAAATAAAAAAGAAGAAACAGAGAAGGACTTATCCAAAAGACAAATTTTCCATCATATTAATTATTAGAACTTGAATGAGAATGCACAAGAAATAGTAAAATAGTAAAGATTTAATAACAACCCTCAAATTCAGTACCTACACTGTTTGATTACTACAATTACAAATCTTGATCAATTGAAATACATAGAACTCAAGGTTTAAAATTTGTTTCATATGGTGCATAGCCATATTTCTTTAATGGAGAATATCTTATTTTGCTTGTGCTGATATAATTTTTTTAAATAACAATTGGAAAATTAGGCATCATGATGGAAAGAATTTATCTTGAAAGATACAGCCAGGATGAAAGACATGATCGTATGCAGCATGTCCTTTTCTATGTCTTTCTGTACTGTCATTCAAAGTGACTGATACAATTTGTCTGCAGAAGGAGATGTGATGAGCCATGCTTTCCCCAATCCACATATTTCCAGACCTTGAACTTAGGATCTTAAGTGAAATCAAAATGCTGTTTATATCTATATTCTTTTCACATTGAAGCAATCAATAAGGCTTTGTACAAATGACTATTATTACTGGTTTTATATGCCAATATTGTTCTCTCTAAGTCGGATCCAATATTCTACACTTTGATAGTATAATTGTTTAACAAAATCTTAACTGATAACAGCTTTCTATAGTCACTATTAATGAATGGAAAAATATAAATCACCAAATTGGATGTATTCCTAAAATACAATTCAAAGTTATACTAATTGAATGCATCCTCCTTATCCTTTCAACTACAGGTGAACACATATACAGAGATATATCAACTGTACTGCACTTTTGCAAAATTTACCAATATATGAAAAAGAGAGCCATAAAATAAATAACTATTTGGCAATATGAGCAGGATAAATGTTTGCAAAGGAGAACTGATGAACATAGATCTTGGTTGAAGAAGCCAATATGTGAGGCAGCCACTGGCCCTTTTGGGGAATCAAGACAAATGAAACAACAAGGCAGAAGGACACTGAGAAATTGACGAATCTGGGCATCCATAAGTATGTCAATATCTATTTCTTTCTGTGGATAATCATTCTGAAACTTCTAATCCAAAAGCCAGTTGCTGCTGAGCCAGAGTAAAATTTAAGGAAGGACTTCCCCAAGGTTAATTAAGGGCTGGCCCAAGCTCCAGATCTCTGCATCCTCACCTGTCTGTGAATGATTTGTGCCAGATCTACCTGAATCTACTCTATTCTTTTTAGTACAGATCTGGGGTTTGGTGGAATTATACCCAATAGAGAAAGATTTGGTAATAAGATGTCTCAGGTCCACTAAAACACAATCCAGTAGTAT
Organism: Marmota marmota marmota; assembly: GCF_001458135.2. Lineage (NCBI taxonomy): Eukaryota > Metazoa > Chordata > Mammalia > Rodentia > Sciuridae > Marmota > Marmota marmota. The sequence continues at coordinate 8,685,374 of NW_026000243.1, read as the reverse complement.
GACAAAATGAATGAAGCCCATTTATGTGCCAAGAAAGTTCTGTATGTGTTCATAGCCTGTATTCATGAGGAGCTTTGAGATCTCTTGAAGGCATTGTTAGTTTCTCCAAGTTTTAGGATGGAAATTTGCTGAAGCTCTTCATTCTTAATTGTGAGAAACTGCAGAAGCTGCAGGGAATCAAGAAGGACAAGACAAAAGCCTCAGGGACCAACAGTCATAAATGAAGAGGGAGAAGGGAGAAAGGCTTCCCCAGAGAACCCTGAGCACTGTGGCCCCCAGGAACACAAAAGGCAATGAGTCCCTGAGGGGAGGGAGAAGGTAAAAGGAGAGAGTGTGCAATAAGATACTGCCACCATGATTCTCCTTGGATTAAAAGGAGAAAACAAGTCCATACATGCAAAATATTCATATTGATAACATAAACAATATTTCATAGCTAATAGCTATAGTTTTCTCATCAAAGTATAAAAACACATTATAACACTCAGTCCTGCTGCGTCTGTCTGCCTGTGATACCTCCACATTCTCAGAAGTCACTCATTGCCTCAGTAGCTTTATTTATTTACTCATGATTTATATTCCACCTACTTAGAAAAATGGCCTAAGACAGCTTTCGATGTTAAAATAAATATAAAGCAGAATCTCTAAAAATGAAAATACAGACAGAGCCAGTAAGAGTGAACAAGGAAAGAAATGTAGCAGGCACCACCTGGGCTGGGCAACTGAGCACCACTCAACACTAAATTTAGCTCTTAGCTGCCAACACTAAGAGGAACAATGAGTGTTGCTGTCCATGTTTCCATTGATAAAAATATACATACCAGGTAACAGGATTACATAAACTGTTTCCTGGTAACATTAGCATGTGCAGCATCAGATAATAAACTGACAATAGCTTCAACTACTGTTTTATAAATAATATAAGAATGCTTTTAGATAGGCTTCTTCACTTTTGCTCCCTGTGTAAGGTGGCTTGCAGATTCTGGATTTAGACTAGATAGGGACTTAAATAGGCCCCATCTTGGCACTTTCTACTACACCTAGCACTGTGGTTCTGAAACAGAGATATTTATAAAACATATATCTGAATTTCCATCTCAAATACGATGGGGAAAAACACTAAATATTCATTTTTTTTAAAAGAAATTAACATTAGGCAATATACACAGGCCATTTCTCATGCTCATTTCTAATTGAGAAAAAAAACACCTTCTGGACCAAAAGCATTTTATTTCAATCATTTTCTCCTTAAGAGTTGGTTTCTAGTATGAAAGATGATATATCATGAGCTTTGTAATGTTTTGAACAACCAATACAAAAAATAAAAAAATAAGAGTTGGTTTCTAAAATGTGCAAGTTGGTAACTTTCTATGGACACTTCCTCACCTTGCAGATTCAAGAGAGGAAGAACACCTTGAACCTTGGTATGGTAATACATCCTATGGAGATGAGAGAGAACCTGCACAAACCTACAAAGCACTGTGGCCTAAAGAAAGCAACTCGCTAGCTCACAACCTTCTCTCAGATCCCAGGCTTAGCTCAAGATAAGCAGCCAAGGCTGAGCATCCATCAAGCAAAACAAGAGCTCCCAACCTTTACTCAGAGAAAGAAACCATCATTCCGGCAGCACCTAATATTCATTAGGTGCCATTTTTTGTCTTTGCATAGTGAGAACATCAGTCTGTGTGCTGGTGTTTTTTTTTTTTTTTTTTTTTTTTTTTTTGTTTGTTTTTTGTCAATAGTATTCTTATCCCATCTTTCTAATAAAGAAACAAAGGCTCCAAATAGTTCAAATACCTTTCTTCAGATCATACAAGTAAATGGTAAAATCAGAATTCAGTTTAACTCTAAATCCAAAGTCCACCCACTGTCTTACAACTGTTCTTTCATTGGGGTCCTGTTTCCTTCCCACTTCTCCCATGCTTTTGTCTTCACAGGACGGTGGGAAAATGGACCACTTAAAAGCAAAGTCTTCATCTGAAATATTCTGAATCACAAGGAGAGAGAAGCACTGAAGTTACTTAAAAAGAAACAAAACAAACAAACAAACAAACAAAAACCCAAAATGTAAAAGTTGGGCAATACGCAAGAATCCCCAGGTTCTATTTGAGATGATGATGATGATGATGATGATGATGATGATTTTTGGTGCATGGTGGGTGGGGGTACAGGGGATTGAACTAAGGGGCAGTTGACCACTGAGCGACATCCCCAGCCCTATTTTGTATTTTATTTAGAGACAGGGTCTTACCAAGTTACTTAGCACCTCATTTTTGCTGAGGCTGGCTTTGAACTCACAATCCTCCTGCCTCAGCATCTGAACCACTGGGATTATAGGTGTGTGGCACTACACCCACCTAAGCTTCGCCTCTTAAAGGTTGAAAAAAAAAACATTCAATTTGCTTAAACTATCTTTATGTCAGTTTTTTCATCTTGTGATATTAGTATCCAGTTTGTAGAGCCGTGGTGTGAATTAAATGAGTTGGTTTCTGCATAGCACACAGTCTATTTGAATATATACTTCTGACCTAGAGCAGAAGCAAAATAATGTTCCTGAGGATGCAGAGAAGATGACCAGAAGAAATTACCCCACAGCAATGGTTGGGAGCTGGATGCACCAAGTTGGATTCTTCTGGCTTCCTCCCATCACAGTGGGAATTCCAGGGGCCATCTTGGATGAGGAAGGGCAAGTGACAAGATGGAAAGGATGAGACAATAGCAGCTGACCTGACAGCCACAATTAAATCAAGCCTTCCAAGTCCCCACTAAAGTTTCCTTTTGTTTCTAAAACTCTATATAATCTTACTAAAAATAAAATGAGAGCATAAAGTTTTAGAAATAGCATTTGGAAGGCTAAAAGCTGGCATTGACAAAAACATCTGAAATAATTTTAACTTTCAGTTGGGACAAAGAATGAGCAAGAAAAGGATGGACCAATCTTCCTGGGAAGCCAGCGGGATGCAAACAGATGTCAGGGACAACCCAACTTTTCAACTTCTGTTTTGCTTTCACATGTACCCCAAAGGAGAAGCACAGATCTTCAAAGTGTGAAAAAAAAGAAAGACTAATTTTAGAATTATTCAAGCAGTGACTGAGCTGGGATGGACACTCTAACATGATTTTTCTTTCTTTCTTTTTTTTTTTTTTTTTTTTTT
>NW_026000243.1:8653234-8682198 GCF_001458135.2 Marmota marmota marmota | reverse complement strand
TTTTTTTTTTTTTTTTTTTTTTTTTTTTTTTTTTTTTTTTAGTGAGTTATAGGTGATGATAGGTGACAGTCAGATTGTACCAGGGGGCTCAAACCCATCTTTTTCTTTTTCATCTGCCCCTGATGGAAGACATTCCAGAAAGGGAATTTGCCTGTCACTAGGTGATAGTGTAAAATTATATAAAAAAAAATAAAATCTATTAATCCCCACCAAAGCCTTCAGTTAAGTATTTAGGGAGCAAAAGCCACAGTGGGGCACTGAATGTGTGGTCACACAGCTAAGAAGGGGAAAGACAGCTACATTTTTTCTTCCACTTCTGAGCTGGGGAAAAGATCACTATAAAATTCTTCATATTGAAACTTAGCTAAGAAAACAGTATATCCACATGTTGGAAGCTTGGTCCTCAATGTGATGACATTAAAAGGTAGTGAAACTTTTAAGAGCTGGAGCTTACTGCAAGATAATTAAGTCTTTGGGGGGTGCTGTCCTCAGGAGGAATTAATGTACTTCTTGTGGGACCCTGGGGATTTCTCATGGGAGTGGATTGTTGGAAAGAGCTACTGGCCCCTCCCTGGTCTCTGGCTTCCTGCCTCACCATGAGATCACTCTCACACACACTTGCCACATGGCCTTCCTCCACTGAGTGACACAGCCAAGGGTGCCTTTGCGCAGGCCAAACTGAAGGACTTTCAATCTCCCAAAATAATCCACACTTTGTGAAGCTAAATTCTTTATAAAGTGAGGAAGGAGAAGGAGAAGCCACCAAATTTCTGTGTTCACTTATTCAGAAAATAGTTTTTGGAGTCACAGAGGTGAATCACATTCAAGGCAGGAGAACTGAGTACGTGTGGAAATAACCAAAGTGTCATGTGAATGGAGAAAATTAGAGCAGACAGGTGCAGAATGGGATGTCTGGAGAGAACAGTGCAGGACATAGATATCTCTAGCTGATATCATCAGAAGACTCCAAGAGACAGGTAGCATTTGGAGAAGGGACTAGAGGAAACTGGGACATTTGGAAATAAACATAATGAAAGGCAAGTAAAAAAGAAAATACTTACAAAGGTAGAGAGACAAACAGAGGTCAGGGTGGACATGGGAACTAGCATGGAGCTCAGCCTGACTCTCAGCAAAAAAAAGTAAGATGGAGTGGGGCTGAAAGGAATGTTGCTTCCAGACTGAGCTGGTCCCAGGGCTTTGGATGTGACTTAGGAACTTGCATGGAGGATGCTGAAGTGTCTGGACAGATCTGATAGGAGCAGAGCTGTGTTGAGAAGATTAACCTGTGGTATGGGTAAGATGGATTGGAGCAGCAGAGACCAGTTAGCAATGATTAACAGAAGTCAGGTGAGAGGTAGTACAGGACTGGACTAGGGAAGGAATGAGAGACAGAAGAGGTGTTTTAATAAAAACCGGCCAAAAAGAAGGGTTGGATAGAGAGAGGGGAGAAGGTGAGGGAAACACCAGAGAATGAAGGTCCTTTTTCTCATCTATAAAACAAGAGGATGCCTTGCACTCTTTATGTTTCATCTAAATTATGAAGTTCTAGTTCTAGATGGGGGAAGAGTCCACTATCCCACAATGGTAAATGGAACTAAAATGAGATCTTAGATTCCACCTGTAATTCCATCAGCAACTCTGAACAACACTGGCTACTTAGTGAAGAAGCAGAACTCTTTTGTCCAACCATGGTTGCCTCACACTGTGTGTGAGTGAGGTGTGGGCTTCCCTTAGCTCTCCACTCAATAGGGTCATTACTTCTGAGATCTCCCAAGAACCACTACATCTGAAACAGCCGGCCTCCCTGCCTTCAAACTTGTAATACAGCTCCATCTGCTGGCGGTGGGATCCCCTGACCAGTGGTTTTGTGTAAACCAAGTCATTCTGTGCCCTCAACACCCTCTCTGAACACCTCATGCTCCATATCACAAATATAGATACATACACATGAATACACACAGAGATACAGACACACACTCAGAGACATATGCACACAGTTATACACACAGACAGACATAGGCAACACATGCACACAGATATATACAGAGATAAAGACAGGTAGTCAGAAACACATACAGATACATAATTGGACCCAAAAAAGATACACAAAAGATAGACAAACACACACACACACAGAGACATACACAGAAAGGCACACATACACAGTCACAAAAACGCAAATAGGCAAACATATATCAGACACACAAAGATATCCCAGAAACACATCGACAAATACAAATACACACACACATGCACATACACATACAAACACACACACTACAAAGACACACAGACATACACATTGGAAGATACAAAACTGATACACACAAAAATAGATACAAAGACACATATAGACACACAGACAAACACAAACATACAAACATAGAGACATGCACACACAGAGACATACACAGAGTTGTACAAACATACACAATGGACAAAAATATACACAGATATACACAGAGAGAGGCAGACAGACATATACACAGATACATAGATACACACATATAAAACAGACACACACAAAACAGAGACAGACACTAAGGCACACACAGATGCATACACAGGCATATGTACAAATACACATACAGAAAAATATACAGGCAAACACATAGCCAAGTAACACAGTCATTTATACACCCCACAGAGACACACACAGGTGTTTCCTCTGTGATGCACCTGCTGCAAAGAAACCAACTGAAGGCTCCAGCCTGGTGGATCCCTGCTCCTTCCTGCCTCTCTGCTCTCCCAGGCTACTCTCTGGCAGGCCTTGGGGTAAGTTGAACCACATTCCCTCCTCAGCCCAGTGTCAAGTGCAAACGTCTGGGTGGTAGGAATGCAGCATTTGGGAGGACACACAGTTGGACATCAAAAAAGCTAATTTGCTGGTTAATTTACTTTTGTGCTGCTAATTGATTCTGTGATTCTACCTTGCCCTCTCTTCCCCCCTGTCCAAGAGACAGGGAAGGGAAGGGCCGGCCCCTCCTGCTACCCACCTGCTTCTGTTCTCCATCTTGTAGCTACACGCAACTCTCAGCTCTAATTCCACATGAACTGGGAAGACAACCTGGCTCCTCCAGAATCTCCTATTAACCTACTTTCCCTAAAGATGCTAGTTATTCTAAAGAATCCCGAGTTCAAATAAATTTTATTTTTAAACCAGAAAAATCACGGCACCATAATGAAATAACCATTTTTTTTAACCTTTTAAGAAAAATGCCATTCCTAGCCACATCTCTTAATAGCTACCTCCTGGCGGCAGCCTAAATGATGAATCTACCAACCTGTTTAAAATGTAAGGGAGGTTACTTCAAAAGTAATCTGAGGGTGTTTCTGACTGCAAATGCAAATTCCTTTGTCAGCGATCCTGGCGCCTTGCGGTTCACAGGTATTTTTAGTCCACACAGATTTNGGGGGGGGGGGGGGGGGGGGGGGGGGGGGGGGGGGGGGGGGGGGGGGGGGGGGGGGGGGGGGGGGGGGGGGGGGGGGGGGGGGGGGGGGGGGGGGGGGGGGGGGGGGGGGGGGGGGGGGGGGGGGGGGGGGGGGGGGGGGGGGGGGGGGGGGGGGGGGGGGGGGGGGGGGGGGGGGGGGGGGGGGGGGGGGGGGGGGGGGGGGGGGGGGGGGGGGGGGGGGGGGGGGGGGGGGGGGGGGGGGGGGGGGGGGGGGGGGGGGGGGGGGGGGGGGGGGGGGGGGGGGGGGGGGGGGGGGGGGGGGGGGGGGGGGGGGGGGGGGGGGGGGGGGGGGGGGGGGGGGGGGGGGGGGGGGGGGGGGGGGGGGGGGGGGGGGGGGGGGGGGGGGGGGGGGGGGGGGGGGGGGGGGGGGGGGGGGGGGGGGGGGGGGGGGGGGGGGGGGGGGGGGGGGGGGGGGGGGGGGGGGGGGGGGGGGGGGGGGGGGGGGGGGGGGGGGGGGGGGGGAGGCACACATGCACATACTAAATTAATGTGAAGTAAGTTCTCCATTCTGAATATTTTTCCTTTGGGATTTGGAGCTTTGAGGGCTTAGCTGGCCTGTCCCTGAATTCAAACTGGTCTAGGTCCCTGTTGCATATGGCCTGCCCTGTGGGGTTGTGTCAGACTCCTGGGCTCAGGAAGCCCAGACTGTGAAGTGTGCCTCATCCCTTGTAACTGATTCCAGTGTGCTGATAATGTGGAGGAGGCTGTCCTTCACTCCCAGGGGCACTCCTGGGTTGTGTTTATGTCCTGTTTTTTTTTTTTTTCCCGTGTAAATTTGAGACAAGACTAAAAAAGGAAAAAAAAACAGTTGAAACAGCAGAAATGTATGAGCGTGTGTTCAAGTGTGTTTGCTAGATGTTTGTGGTATGTGTGAGTGTATATGTGGTGTTTGTAAGTGTAGTATATGGGTATGATGTGTGTGTTGTGTCTGTGTGAATGTGTATGTGGTATGTATGATTATACTGTGTGTGTTTTGTTGTGCATGTGTGTGGTGTGTATGGGATGTGTATAATATGTGTGTTATATTGTGGTGTTTTGTGGTATGTTTGTATGTGTTGTATTGTGCATGTGTATGGGTTTATGGTGTATATGAGTAAGTTTTATGTCATGTATATGGGTATAGGGTATGTGTGTAATGTTATATGTATGTGTATAGTATGTATGGGCATAGGGGAGTGTTATGTTGTGCATATGTGTGGGGTTTATGTAGTATTAATGGATATAGAGTATATCTTGTATTGTATGTGTCTTGTGTATGGTGATATGAGGATTGTGAATGTTGTGGTGTGGTTGTGGGTATATTGTGGTGTGCATGAGGGGGGGTGTATGGTCTGTATGTATAAATTTTGTGTGACGTATTGGTATAGTGTAGGTATGTAGTGTTGCATGTGTGTGCGTGTATGGTGTGCATGAGTATAGTATAGTGGGTATGTGTTGCACTATGCTTGTGAGGTATGTGGTATGTATGAGTATAGTGTATGTGTATTGTGGTGTGGGTATGTTGTGGGGTGCATGTGTGGGTGGTATTTGATATTTATGTGTGAATTTGGGGCTGATATGTAGTGGTACAGCATACTTGTGGGGTGTTATGTGTGACTGTGTGGTATATAGGTTTGTCATGTGGAAGTGTATGTGATATGTGTATGAAGCTGTTAGCCACGTGATGCACATGTACGTGACTATTTCAAGGCTTGGCTAGTTTTGATTTGCTTGATTGGTTTTGGTTTTGATTTTTAAACCAGCTTTCAAGTAAAGAGCAGGAGGTTATACTGAGCTAGGTAAGCCATGTGTAATGATGACTTTTTGAATTGCTTTGGTGTTACCTAGCCACATAGTCCATGTTGATATATCTCACTCAGGATTTTTCTGGACAATGTGAATTTCAAACACTGATTTACATGATGCTCACAGTTGTTCTTACTCAGAAAACTGGGTTTTCTGAATATTTGTTTGGCATGACATAGTAAGACGATTTGGAATCTAACAAGTGGGGACTTGAACCTTGGCTCTTATCATTTGTTAGTGTGTGATCTTGGGTAAGCTACTTGATCTTGGCAAGCCTCAGCATTCTCATTAGTTAACAGGGTATTAACACCTACCTTCATGGTGTTTATACATTGTCTCATGGTAGAGAATATGATACAACATGGTGAATGAAGAATATGTCTGTGTCTCCCTACTCCTCTAGCACAGCCTGGGTGACATGAAGAAGAACCTCAGAAACTAGTACAACCAACCTCAGAATAGCACCGAGATGGCAGATCTGCTGGGCCCCATGGAGATTGCAATGAAGAGAGAATGGATGAACCTTCCTCTCCCTGAGCTCAGGAACTGCCAGGATCAGTTGACAAATAGTTGTTCAAGCCCCAAAACGTCAAATACTGAGCAAATGTCAGCCCAACAGTAGGAGACACTTGATGGTGAAGGCTGTCCAACAAAGGACCCTGAGGTAATGAGCTCCCTCTCTCCAGTTGCGTTCAAACAATGCCAGGGAATCCTGGTCAGAGGTGGCATGTGGGAAATTCTTTCATACAGTAGAAGGGTCAACTATATAAAAATCAAATCGAACATTCTCCCAATGCTAGCAGTCTTTGTTTCTGTGAAAGAGAAAGAGAGTATTACCACTCCTGTTTTCCCTTGAAACTGAACACTTTACAAGTCCCAGGTCTCTGCAGGAGACAAAGAAATAGTAGGAATGCTCCTGTGTTTCAGAAACTTGCCCTGGGACCATTGAGCAAACCATTGAATGAGTCTGAGAGTCAAGTTTAAAATGAAAATTAGCATTTGCGATAGTCTTAATTGAAACTGGCTAGTCTGACCAGAAGATCTCTTGAGTCAACCTGCTCATTACACTCTCCAGTAGCAGCAACAGAATAGTACCCTCATGTGACAATCCACAGTGGCCCGGCAGAAGTCCTGCATAAGGAAGATACACTGTTCAAATCTTTACCCCTTGATGGATTCCACCCTTGTTGACTTATGTTCTGTTTTTGTTTTGTTTTTTTCTCATTGCTCCTTCTCTTCCCTAATCTATTCTTTCAGATAGTCATCTAACATTCAGGGTAATTCTCTGACTGATCTAACTTTCTTTCCATCGTTCCCTCCCTTCTTCTCTTTTCCTTCTCTGGCCACTCTGACTTTCTAGGAGTGGTACACCATGCACTGAAGACTTGTATTCCTGATTCTGTCAACTCTGTTCCTACAAAGTACATCATGTTCATCAGGTACTCTCAGGAGCTGCACTGGTTTATCTGAAATTTGATTATTATTTTACATAGTAAGCCACCACAACTGACTCTAACTTTTGCATATGAGTCTATTAAAATAATCCCTAAACTGGGCACGATGGCCCATGCCTGTAATCCCAGAGGCTAAAGAAACTAAGCAGGAGGATTGTGAGTTCAAAACCAGTTTCAGCAATTTAGCAAGGCCCTAGGGAACTCAGCAAGACCCTGCCTCAAAATAAAATCTAAATAAAATATTAAAAGGGGATGGGGATGTGGATCAGTGGTTAAGCAGCCATAGGACAGCAGGGGATCTTTATCCCTTGGAACATTTTAGGGAAGAGAAGATGGTAGATGGGGGGAAGGAAGGAGCAAATTATCTGTGCTGGTACTCAGATTGCCTCATATTCTGGCCTCATAGAAGTCAGACAGGAAGTACTAAGCTTGCAGGTTCGGCTTAGAAAGAAGGAAAGAAAAAAAACTCTTCCCTTATGCCATGGTTAATCTCCAACCCTTCATTTTCACACTGGTTTATATTTCTGCTGTTCCAATAATAGAATACCAGTGATGCTACGGCATGGCCTGGTGACTTCAATCGTCACTTTCTGGACCTAGGTTACTGTGCTTCTTAGTGACACGCTGAATTGGCTCAGCTTGCTTCACAGTAGAGTCAAAACGACTACAGGGACATCTGCTAACCTCAGGGTTGAAATAAAAGATGAGGATGTGGAGCCTTTGGGAAATGAAAACGAAAACATCAATAGGACATGAATGAAATCTTTCTCAGACATAGGCTTTGAGAAGCACAGGTATAGCAAACAGAAGCGCGGTATTACTTTCATTTTTCATTGCTATAATGAAATAGCTGAGGCTGGGTATTTACAAAGAAAAAGGGTTTAATTAGCTCAGAATTCTGGAGATACAAGGGCATGATACCAGCATTAGCTTTGCTTTGATGAGAACTTCATGGCATATGGCATCACCATAGAGGGAGCACTAGTAGAGAGATCATTGCTGCAGATAGGAAGCTAAAGAGTAAGCCTGGAGTGCCACAATTCCTTCTGAGGTCATGCCCCCAATGATCCAATGACCTCACACTGGGTGGCAGTGTTAAGGGTTCCACTTCCTCTCAATATCATTACACCGGGGACCAAGTTTCTGACACAAGAACTTTGGGGGACACAATCTAACCACATCCAAATAAGAGCAAGCACCATCAGGTAAAACTGGGCTTTTCCCACAACTTCTTTCCTTATCAACAGAATGCCCATCTTCAAAACACACCATGATGGTTTGCCAATCTCACTCTTCTTAGAAACCGTGTTTCCATCTTGCAGAACACCACATACATGGGAAGCAAGATTTTAGAAATGAATGCAGCCAATATGGTACCAAACAAAGAACTGTGCTCTGGAATCTAGAGACCCTGGTGCAGTATGTCTGGCCTTGAGTATGTCAGTTTCCTAATTTTACCAGTGGAAAATTTTGATGTGATGACCTTGATGTACCTTTAGTTCTGAAATTCTAAATTCCTATGTGAATATTTGAGACATAGAGGACAAATGTTACAAGTTTCCCTTCTCAGAAAGGCTTGAGAGAGATCTCTATACATTTTATTTAATTAAGCTAGACTTATATTTAAACTCAAAGACTGACATCCTGACATCGAGTGATTTGAACTTCTAGGTGTGGAGCCATCTTGCCCTAAAATGAATATCAGTTTGTACTCTCATGCAAGCAGAAGAGTCATGGCCTTTGCTGTCTGGGGAATGTGAAAGTCCTCCAAAACTCCAATGTGGGCTAAAACCTGAATGTAGGACAGGTTTTAAAATGAGGTATTTAGATATGGAAACTCCTTTAAAAAATAGCCTGACCCCATTAAAAATAAACCCTCAATTCATACATAATAGCTAGGTCTATGTCTTCATTCAGACTGTGGGTTTATATTCATTCCCAAGATTAGTTCTAAGACACAAGAATAAATATGCAGAATTAAAAAATAGGGGAATGAATAAATGAGTTTTCTATCTGATACCCTAACCTTCTTAGACAGACATACAGCTGTAATTAGGATTGCTCTGCTCTGTCGAAGACATCCTCAGGGACAAGAAAGTTATTGTCTCATCTGGTAAGCATCTGTCATTGTTGTTAAGGCGGAGAAGTCAGTTAAAAATACCTCCTTAAGTCCTTAAATTGGGTCCAAATTTGCCTTTGTGCTCCCTGTACCATTGGCCCCAGTCATAGCCACAAAGTGACCAGAAATATATATTTCCTCCTCCACACAGCTGTTGTCACCTCGGTAGCTATGATGTTATCACAATCCAAGAGTTCCCAAATCATGGTGAAACTGGCTTTATAATACATACCCACTCACCAAAACTCCTCAGATTTATGTTCTGAATCCCATTTCAGTTAGGCTGATATTAAACTGAACTTGTGGGTCTTAAGCCCACACCAAGAGCAGCCAGCCAATGGAGAGTGGAGCTTGATGCCTGACCTGAGGTTTAACATGAGCTCTGGGTTTATGAACGCGTCCTAATGAGCAATGGAGACAGGACTAACTAGTATTCACTGGTGTCAAACCACTACCTGTGCCAAAGAACCGTACCAGACAGTAACACTGCAAGCAGCAGTGTGGCCTGCAATACTTTTTTTTTTTTTTTTTTTGCATTCTAAGACATATTCATTAGTGAAATATCAGAAACCTCAGGGGCAGCATGTGCTTCTAATTCATTTTCCAATTGTATAATGAGCCAGGAGTGAAATTTTTAGGGTGAATTTAATTGACCTTTACAGCAACATCAGGCAGATTGGCTTAAATGCTATTAAAGCAAAATGTAACCCGGCGAGAGACTTTCTAGAAGGTTATCGGAAAATCTATCAAGTTGTTTTTTCTTAATTTTCATCAAGAAAGAAAAAGAAGGAGAGACCACATAGAAGGACGAACAGAGAGACAGAAGAAAAAAGATTCAAAGCACTGAAGGGGGAAGTGAAGAAAGAAGGGGGAGGGGCAATTCAAGCCCCTTATTGCTGGGGGATTACATTTTAATTTAGAAAGGCTGCTTGAAAATGTGCAATTAAGCTACAGGTCACATTGGTCTAAAGTCATTTTAACACATGGGGATAGGACAGTACAGCCCTCTCTTTATTAATATGTTGGTGTTGGTATTTAGTCCCCTTCTAGCTCTATATAGGAAAGCACCCATAGAATTGGAAAATGATGTCTTTTATTTTTTTTTTATTTATTTTTTTTTTTGTGGCTCACATGAATCTTATTTCTGACTCCATTTTCCTCTTCACTAAAAGGCCTGCTTGATTCTAAGTAACTAGATATCCATAGGAAGCCAGAATTGGGGCTGAAGAAATCCTAGCATACCAACATCCTACCATACCAACATCCTACCATAAGGACAGGGGTGAGAACAGGGTCCCAAAGCCTGTGGCAAGTTGCCCTCAGTTTTAGCTAGTGTCAAACCACAGGGAGATGGCTCAGCTATTGAGAGAGTCCCAGTGCTGGACATCAGAATCAGTAATATTATCATGGCCTCAGGCACTCAGACCTTTCTCAACATATATAGCCAGTAAGAAGAATGTGTTCTTGAAGACTGTGAAAATCAGGCAGAGGATGCATGCCCTTCATCAGGTTGGCCAAGGAAGAACACTAAGAACTCAGGAGGTAGTTCAAGTGCATATTCTGGACCTGCTACCTGAGGAAGGCTGCTTGCAAGGTTGGTCCTTGGCTAGTGTCAGGGAAATTTGGAGGGTCCTCAATGCTTGATAAAGGTGATTGACTGTACCTAGATTGTTTGTGCAAGTTATATAGTTTATGCCGAATACTTGTTTTCCTTTGTAGGGGCATGGTAGGCAGAAGTATCTACATCTCAGCACCCAATAAAAACATTAGACACTAAACTCTAATGTGCAGAAATAGCACGTCTCATTGCATTTGTGTTGCTGGGGAAAGAGTGAGCTCCATGTAGCCCATTATGGGAGGTAGAAAGTATAAGTAAGGCTGTTTGTGGATTCCTCCAGACTTGGCCTGTGTCTTTCTCCCTGATGATCCATCTGTTTGTATTTATCACACCTCAATGGTAAATCTCAGAGCAGCCAGGTGCAGTGGTACATGCCTGTAATTCCAGCTACTCAGGAAGTTGAGGCAGGAGAATCACAGGTTGCAGGCCTCAGCAACTTAGCAAGACCCAATCTCAAACTAAAAAATCAAAATGGCTAGGAATAAAAAAAAAAAAAAGTCTTGGAAATGAGAAATGAGTAGAACTATTTGCTGAGTGCTAAGGGTACTTCCAGAAAATCTTCAAATGTGAGGTGGTATGACACACTCTTTCACAAGGAAAGTTCTTTAGCAGGTTCTTGTGTCCCCCTCAATTCTAAATATCACATGCTTTTGAAATGTCTTTTTGCTATTGATGGAGGCTCCAGGTACCAGCCATGGCCCAATATAGATGCTTCATCCCCAGCAGTGACTAAGCCCTCCCAGCATTCAGGAGACTCTAATAGATATTGGAGTTACTCATATATAACAAACACATGTTTCTTCCTGCCCAAGAACCTACAGAGGAAGAGGGAGTGGGGAGGAAGTGAGAAAGGGGAAAATCTGCCCTTACTAATGAGAACAACTTGTAATAGTTTTAGAAAGAGTGAAAGGGGCGGGGGAAACATGGGGGACTTCTAAGATGGAAATACAAAATGTTTCAAAGTCTATTTTTATTGTCACAATCAACATTATGATTTTCAATACTTTTTTTTTTTTTGAGCAGTTAGTCTAACCAGGGTGATTTTGCAAAGCCTTTTACATATATTGATTTTAGCTAACATTAACAACAGATTGTAGCAGATAGCAGGTAATATTATTATTAACATTATTTTATCTATTTTTTAGATAATAAAACCAAGGGACAAAGTGTTTACATAATGTGCTCAACTTACAAGAACGGTAAGTGATACAGAGCCAAGATCACAATCAGGTGTGTTCTTTGAGAAGACAAGGGAAGTTTCAGACAGGGTGACACCTTTTCACTCAGTATTTGTGAAAAGACTTGTGAAATATGGTTTAAAAGAATGAATGATAAAACAGCCCTTAAGGGGCTTGCGAAATGAACAAGAGGCAATCTTTTAATTTTTTTTTTTAACACAACTAGATTCCCAGTAGCACATATGAGGAATCCATGCATACCAAGAATTTTTAGTTCCACATTTTCAACTCTCCTAATTTTAAATAAGTAATATCTTTCTTTAATCTTTATTTTTTTCAAAAATTTTAACTTTTCTATTGGTCAGGATTATAGATTTTTTAGAGCATTTTCAAGGATAATTCAATTTGTTTACTAATTCTTGAACTCTATGAACACACTTTTGTATTCTCTGAAACCTACACTTGGCACCAAGCAGAAAACTAATGGATGGATGGCTGGGTGAATGGATGGTGAGTGGATACTGAAGGGGAAAACAGACTTGGAGGAATTTAAATGACTTCCTAGGAGCTGAACTATGGTAAGCCCCTGACTGGCTGATGTTGTAATCTCTATGATTTCAGATTTGTGGGCTGAGAATAAATTAGCTTACAAAAATAAAGGTGTTCTCTACCATACCATCATATTCTGCATTTAAAGTACCTGACATACTTCTACATGTAAGCAGGGGTGGAGAAATGGTGAGCAGAGGTAAGGAGTTGCCTAGGTTCTTGCCAATTTCATGCAATCTAGAGATTTGCAGAGTAAGATTAAACCCCACAGATTATATGCTAGTTTCCGCCCCCCCCCCCCTCAGCTCCTATTCCTAAAGGTAGGATTCAAACAAAAGGATTTTCAGCTGCAGGGCTCAACTTCCCCCAGAGCCTACTTAAGTGAATCAGTGAATTAAGCTGTCCAAGTAGGTGAGATCAAAGCACCTACCTGTACCTGCAGTTGCCCCTTTGCAGGAATTTCCTCACTTTCCTCAGTGTTCCATTATATAGCTGTTTAGCCCACCAATTCACTGGAAATCTCCCTGGTCCTATGAGCTACCATTGATTTTGTCTTTATTTATTTGTTCCACAACTACTAAATTCCTTATATAGACCAGGTTCTTTTGTAGTTAAAAGGGATACACTGATAATCCAAACAGAATCCCTATTTGCTTGTCACCTTATAGGGGAAACAGAAAAAAACTGAATAAATGCATCCTAGGATATGTAGGGGAGGGATGGGAGTGGGAGAAAGGGAAAGAGAAAGAAAGAAAAGAGAAAAGCAGTCTGCTAATTCTCATTTTTTTCTGGACACTCCAGAGAAAGTTCAGCATAGTACCTGATAGAAGCATGGTCAATAAAAATAAATTAAAAAGAAAAAAATTGCACCAGGTACAAAAGAGAATGTGTGAGAAGATAGGAAGAACATTCCAGGCAAATGCAATAGCAGGTACAAAAATCACACACATCTTAGGTGTTCCAGAAGCTCTAAAGGCTCAGTCTGGGAAATCAGACTGGGAGGGAGGGGTGAGCAGTGGAGAGAGGGGAGAGATAAGAATTGTCAGGAACCACACAATGAAGGACCTTTAATGCCACATGAAGGAGTTGGTGCTCTTTTCTGCAGAAAATGGGGTGCCACTGGCATAACTTGATCAGATTTTCATTTTCAAAAGGTCATCTAGCAGAAGGAGGTGGGGATGACTGGAGGGGGGCAAACCAGGAGATAAGGAGACCAGTTAGGAGACAATAACACAGAATAGACAAGAAATAACAGGCCAGGATTAAGGCTTAAGCAATGGGAATAGAAAAGGTGTACAAATTTGAGATGTCATTTAATGAGAGTGAGGGAGAAGGAGAAATCCTGACAGGTGTTCAGATTTCTCTGTTTTTACTGACTGCTTGCCCTATGGGAGTTATAAAGAACAAGACAAGGTTCCTATCCCCAGGAAAGGACATGTGAACATGCAGAGATAACTAATAGCAAAGGGCAGTGTATTTTCACTACTAAATGAAAGGTACAGACCATAAGCACTAGGAGAAAGGAGAGGAGAAATGATAACTTCCAGCTAGGATGCTGGATGTGAAACTCTTAAGACACACAGACTTAAGACGAGCCCACAGGAAAGAAGTGGCTGTGGCAGCCCAGGACCAGGCCTGAGAGAAAAGACATAGCAGTGGGAAACAAGGTTTGTTCTAAACAGGGAATAATATAACTCAGTGGTTTGACTTCAGAGGAGGATGTGTAGAGAGGATAAGGGAAGATAAAGATGGAAAATAGAGGGTAAGAGATTTAAATGACAAGGAGTTGGAATTTTATTATCTGGGCAAGCATTGTCTGTTCTTTGGTAGGCCTGTGTCCCAGGAGATGTTGACAACTGCTTTGTGAAACAAGAGGATTGTGGTTAAATTACATTTTGAAAAAGCTGGATTAAACTAAGTTCAATAGGCTTGTTACTAATGAACTTTGTAGATACTTTAATATTATATATAAAGATGAAATAAAGAGGATCAAAAGCTACAGAGAAATTGCAGAAAACAAAAGAGAAAGGAAAAAGCACACAACAGGAAAACCATACCTGAATTCTAGCCCCCGCTTCATTGCTGTTCAAATGCTTGAGTACTAGTAAGTCACAAAGTATCTTTCTGGGTGCACCTGAATGTCCTCATCTGTAAAATGAGCCATTAAGATAAGTAGATAGCTTAACACCTGGGTGTTTCCCTATTATATCAGAGCCTCTGACAGTAGTCATGCATATTGTAAATGCCTCAAACATATACATAAAATAATATGATTTTCTACAAAGGGCAGTTGAATCTAAATGAAATATTTAGATTGATTTTTGGTGATTTCACATAAACTTAGCTAGGGAATACTGGATATTTATTATGCTGGATTGTAAAGTCATTGAGTGAAAGGAATCTGGTTTTTGTTCATCTTTTAATTTCTGGTGTATAGTACAGCACTGAAGACACAATAACTCAATTCATATCTGTTCCATTTATGAATGAATGTTATTCAGTAGCATGATAGCTTATAGATATACCTTTATTTAAAGGTTGAAATGAGCTGCTGCTGGCCATGCATGGTAGCGCATGCCTGTAATCCCAGTGGCTTGGGATGCTGAGGCAGGAGGATTGCAAGTCTGTGGACAGCCTCAGAAATTTAACAAGGCCCTAAACAACTCATGAGGCACTGTCTTAAAATAAACAATAAAAAAGGCTGGAGTTGTATCTCAATGGTAAAGTATCTCTGGGTTTAATCCCCACTACCTTCCTCCCACCAAAAAAAGAGCTTTTGCTGAATACTAATTAGGGAGGCAGTCTTGAAAATGGTGTCATGAAGATTAAGAAATGAGTACTTGTTGAAAATTTTGGAGAGAGTTGGAATATATTATCTCTAATATACTTTTAATTATAAAATTATGCAGTTTTGTTTAGTCTAAGAAAATGTCAGTGTATATGATATGTGCATGAACTTTGCTACACTTTCAAGGATGGAAATTTTTCAGTAACAATGATATGTGGGGTAATTCAGCTTTATAAGCCACTGAAAGCGTGAATGAATGGTAAGAGAACTGATACCACAGATACAAGATGCTCACTCACTTCATCCACATATGGCAGGAACAAACACCCCTAATGCAGAGCCTAGCTCTATAAGGGAACAATAAATCTGCTTCACCTGTCTAATAAGTTCGATAGTTCTTTCTTTCATCCGTTCAACAAACATTTATTGGGCACCACTGTCTTCAGGCATGGGGATCTGGAAGCAAACAGGGGAGACCAGTTTAAGCATGATCCAATTAAACGCATCATATGTCAGGCACTAAGCTAGCTACTGAGGATACAAAGATGAATGTGGCACAAATTGGATCTCCATGGAGGTCAAATTCATTGAGAGTCTGAAATCTCCATGGAGTTCAAATATCACCCAATGCTGCAAACAAGACAGAAGGTATCAAAAGAATGACCCCATTGCATTTGGTTTTAGGTATTTGGATCATTCTTGAGAGAGATATTTAAATAGTGTTGTTAGGAGGACATTAATTTGAGGATTAACAGAAGGCAAGAAAAGGAAAGTTAGTAAGTGTATATAGTTATTAAGGAAATTTAGCAGGGGGACAGGGAAAAGATGACACAGTTCAAAAGTTTGAGGGAAGGCAGAGATGAAAGAAAGGTTTGTTCTTTGTGTCCTCTGTTTTATTTTGTGTGTTCAAATGAGGAGGATCTGAGGTTATTTGTAGAGTGGGGAATTTAAAATGTGACAATTGCCAACTGGAGTTACATAAAAAGCTGTTTAGTCTTGTATTTCTTCTGAAGTTGGTATAGAAAGGCTGTGGTAGTTTTCCTTAAAATTAATATTAAAATATTATTATGGATGTATCCAAAATAACCTAGTCTCCCTTAGCAACTCTGTCCACTCACTTTCTCTTAACCCCTTTGGTTTGTCAGCCTGCACCATGTCTCAGGGTAAAAAATTTCATGTACTTACCGCCTGCTGGGGAAAGAAGCACTTCATTTTAATTGTTCTATATTTACCATTTCTAAGCTGTAAGTCGTGCCTCCTTGTTCTGATCATCTAGAATTGCCAAATTATCTGTGCTCCCTGCCCAGCACGGGTACTCTGGCAGGGACTCAGTCCTTTGCAGGCATGCAGCCCAGATGCTCTGCCCAGCAGGGCTCTAGCACCACCATCCTTTGGCCTCTCTCCCCAGCCATGTGTATGACACTGCTTTACGCTTTCTCCATTTCCATCCTTGCCCTCCTTCTATGCATTCTCTGCACAGAAGCAGAACAGTCTTTTAGAAGCAGAAATCATGTCACCACACTACTGAAAGCGAGGGAAAACATATGGCCCAATTTACCTGTGACACTCAGTTTATGTCCATTGTCTAGGTCTCATTATTAAGAGTGTACCTTGTGTTTTCAATAGAATCCCTATTTAGAATGAATAAATAAATAAATAAATATTCACCCAACTTAGAAATGTCCAAAGTCTTTCCACTGATCTTAAAATTAAAATCAAACTCTTTACCAGGACCTGATCTCTTCCTTGTCTCTCTCTCTTCCACCCTCTACTGTACCAACTGGGCTCCAACTGCACTCATCTCCCTCCCTGTTTTCCCAACACATGTGCCCACTGTCAAGACTCAAGCACCCATTGTTTCCTCTGCATAGATTATAGTTCCTTTTGATTTTGGCAATTCTGGCCTCCTCTTTTCCTTTAGATAGATCTCAACTGAAATGTTACATCCTCATGAATGTGATATACCTTCCATTTGCAAAATTAGCAATCTCCACCCCACAACAATCATATGAATCTCTTTATTGCCTCTACAGTGCTCATGAGCAGCAGAGATGTTCCTATTTTTAAATTTGGTATTATTTAGCGCTGTACCTTCTCATTCAAATGCTAACACCATAAAAAAAAAAAAGAAACTTGACGTCTTTCTATTACTGTATTCTTTATCTTATTGTGAAGGCAGTTCAGAGAGCCTCTGGGTATCTAGGACTAGGAACCTCAAATTTTTATTATAGAAACACTCTAAAACATTTATCTTACTTTGAGATAATTTTAGTTGAGATTAAAAAATTAAATCTACACTTTATCACAGTGTGTCTACATTTGCTTTCCTCAGTCACTACAGACCAGGCATGCACATAATCCAGCCCCTTCTACTGAATAATTTGCATTAATAACTTTCTACATAATTCTGGCTAAGGATGAACGTATCATTTATTCAAAATAGGAGTGTATAACTAATTGAGAAAGAAACAGCGATTTAGGATGACATAGTATTCAAAAGAACTAGTTTTAGAATACCTTTCAAAGAGGGACAAAACATTATTATACCTATTAATGGCTGAGAGAAGTAACATTCCAAATGACTGAATTATCAATTTATGATCAATTAGTGCCTGAGCTGAGAGGACAGCCTGGTTCTCTGACTCCTAGTGAGGTTCTTGGAACTGGCGTTAAATACAGAAGATGTACGTCATTCTCCAAATATTTGATCCAAATATCAGAGAAAATACTATGTACTTTATACAGAAGTATTGTAGAACTCTGCAAAAGTACACTCTGAAAAGGAAAACATTGTCCCCACAGCCCACACAGGGCTTAGCCCTGCCTTGTTCCCCATGCAAACTACCTTTGCTAGAGGAATCATCCCAAAGGTACCCAGTGTGACTAATTGTTGCCCAAACACTTCAATTGTCACATTGATCTTACTCACTTTCATCTATGTATATACATTACTATTGCTTCAATGCATATACTATTACCATTAGCACCTTCCTATATTTATCTTAACAAACCAGATAGTTGATTACCAAATAGGATGCTGAGAACCTCCTAAGACAGAACAATGTTAATGGTTCAAAAGTCATAACCAGTTTATAACAGTGGTTCCAATGCTTCAGCATGTGTCAGGATCACCTAGAGAGCTTGTTAAACACAGATTGCTATGACACTCTGAGAGTTTTTGATTCAATGAACCAGGGTTGGAGCCCTAGAATTTGTACTTCTGAGAAGTTCCCAGGTAACACTGATGCTTCCCAGATGGATGACGACGGGGCTTGGCATGTGATGAGAACCTCTAGTTTAGAATTTGAGGTGACAACCATCAGGAGACCAACCATCCTGGCTTTCCTGGGATTTAAGGATTTTTCTTAGAAATGAGACTGACTGTAATTGCTAGAACCAGGAAAGGAATAAAGGAAGAGTTTTTGGATGGTATTTTTTTCTATGTACAACATGTGCCAATGACAGGAAGAATCACACATTATCTGATTTTATTACCAGCATCTGGCATAGTTCTGGGCATGTAGTAGATAATATAAAAATGTTTGTAGGTTTATTATCTGCCTGAATGTACAAATAAATGAGTGAATGGATGAATGGATGAATAGATAGATCGAAAGATAGATAGATGGATGAACAGTTAGGTGTATTTATATGGATGGATGGATGGAGGCAGAATATATCTTCCTCCTAAGTATACTCCATTGTAAGTATGCCTATTCCAGCAATCAAATCAACTCAGTAGATCCTAAGATATGTGGGTTTATATGTAGGTAGGATGCATAGACATGATCCTGGTTCAATAAGCACTGACTCACAAAATGATTCTATGAGCATCCTTAGTATGATTGTTGAGTTTCCAGGACAGGACAGTGGAGGTGCATGCAATCTGCTACTACTGCTCATTCCCGAAACCTCCCTCACCCTTCTTCTCCCTAGGGAACCTTCCAAAACCTAGAGAAAGGAACAGTTCAAAGGGAAATGAAGAAAAAGTCGTAGTTAAAATTGATGGTATGGAAATATAAGGCTATCTGTTTCAGAAAAATTAAGGATATGGGAGCTTCTGTTGTATTAAATGTTCAATATGTGCAGAAAGTAAATACTGTCAGTGAGCAGTCAGGAGATTAAGGTGACAGGAAGAGCCGTTTTTAAACCTGTTAGATATTAATTTCCCATAGATCATTTGTCTGTCCTCTCCTTGTTTGAAGTTCCCAAGGCTGGAGGCTTCAAAGCACACACTGACTGCCATTTGCACACAGCTCATGGCTCCGGGGGGAGCCACCTCAGCAGGTAATAACACACTGTCCCTGCAGGAGCCTTCCTTACACTCCCTCTCTGCCAGTCTCTGCCTTTTTCTCTATCCCTGAACATCAAGGACAATTCTATCAGTGAGTCCAGCAGCTGGTAATACAGCAGGCTCATCCACAACATGGTGTGCGTCCCAGACCCTGGCTCCAGGCAGGCAAATTGATTTAGGAGATGAAATGAAAAGTGATCGAAATCCTTCCTCAGAACTCTAACCAAAATGACAACTTTTTTATTTTTTCTCATCTTGTCTTCGTTCTTTTTCTCTTTCTTGCTTCATTTCCCCTCCCTTTTATTTTAACCAAAGTTGTGAGAAATCTATGGGAAACTTTTAGTTTCACGTATTGGCAGGTGTTTTTTTTTTTTTTTTCAGTTGTTAGTTTATGGCTGTTTGGTGCTGGCAATGATTCCTATCTTCAAGCAGTTCACTGCCTGGTAGGGCAGAATGACAATGTGTCCTAAAAGGTGGTGTGGAAGAGATTTGTATAAGGATAAATGGTACAAAAGAGAAATCCTGAACCCTGCTGCAAAGGACAAGGAGAATCCTCTTGGTAGAGGAAGGGTTTTATCACAGGCTACTAGGCACCAGACTATCCATGTACATACTTTCCAGAGCTTAGAAGGTTCTGGATCACCTGAAATTAGAAATGCCATGCCTTAGATTTACTAAGATATAAAAACCATGTTGATTGGAATGTTAGCCAGACAACAACAACAAAAAAATATTTTTTTTCTTTAGAAAGAGGACTGACTTGGGAACAAGGAATCATTTAGTTTTATTTCTGTGAAATACAGTGATGACCTCTTTTGTTCTCTAAGCCCATTTCCTTGCTCAGTAATTGACAGATCTAGAATTCTAAGGATGCTTCGTATGATAGCAAAGATTTTGAACATTGGGCTTTCTACTATTTATAATTTTTTTTTCATTTAACAATACATCTAGATCCATTGGACATGAGTAATTATATACAACCTGAACTCACTATATTGTTCTTTAGACTTGGCAAAGAAACCAACTGATGATATTAAAATTTGGTTCCCCATGAACTAAAGCAAGAATAAATTCAATTTAGATGTAGATACCTTGAGAACACGTGTGATCAGGAAGGACAACAGTGGTATGGATTAGGAATCTGCAGAAATTGGGACAAATAGGTAGAAAAAGGGTACCTCTCTGCACACACAACTCAGCTTTGTAGATATGTCTGTTGAAAGAAACTTGAGAAATAATCCATTACCTTTTCTTCTAATCAAGGAATCTCATGGGTCAGCACCCTCTGTGCAGCACACACCTGAATTAAAGATGGTGTAGTTTGTTTATAGTAATTTCCTTCCAGGTCATTTATTGACTGAACAATACCAGCCAAATCCGATGGCACAGGCTGACCCGCTGACCTTGCCACCCCCTCTGTTTCAACATTGATTGCAGCTGCTCACCTCATTAGGCCATTCTCCTCAGCAGTCACTGCCTACCCAGGGGAATTTCAGCTAATCCTTTCTTTGGTTTGTTTGTTTCTTAGTTTTTTTTAAGTGAATTGAGAGCAATGACCTCATACTTGGTAGGACAAGCCAAACTTCTGTGTATAGGAAAGAAAGCTATACCCAGTCTCCCACTTCCCTGCTTTGTATCCCTATGGTAATACATATTCTGAAAGGATCAAGAAGTGTCTGCCAGGGGAAAAGTGAAACTTCCTGAAAGTGAACAGAATGGCTTAGCTTAGATCCACATGAACAGGGAAGACAAGGAAATAGTGCTTGCTTTGTTTTCCTCCTGGTTACAATAAGCTGATATCCTATAGCAGCTGCTAGTATATGCAAATTTAACTAATGAATTGGCTAATATTTGTTGCCTGTTATTACTTGGGCAGCAACCCTTTACTTCGAACAGTTTGATTGCTTACCTAAATAACACAAAACTGCAACTGTGAATGTGAAGGTGGATTTTAACTGTCAATAGAATGATTTCAGGTATTTATATTTACACTAATATTAGCAAGCCATTCAAGCTAATCCTAGGCTTTACCCTACTGTTCATGGTCACTGTAACCTACACTTAGCATCCTGAGTGTAAATCGCATGCTTCTAGATCTGAAGTCTTAACTAACATTCAAATATAAGTTTTAGCTAAACTCTAGTGCCGCTGAAACTATATAAAATGTTTTTTCATCAGCATGGACTTTTCAGGAAAGGGTCATTGTCCTTAAAGGACTTCAAAGTTGTACTTGATTCAAAACATATTAGGAAAACTGATGTTGGTTACAATTTCTCCTGAGAATAGGAGCTACATCACAATTTCCCACTAGTAAAAAACTATGCTTAAAAGATATTATTAGTAAGACAAAATAATAAAATTTTAAGTTCTTACTATAGCAAGTTGGTTCATTTAGCCTCAGATCATTATTATAAGATGGAATAATTATACACCCATTCTATTGATGAGAATTCTTACATTTTCTAAACAGTAAAACAGCTTGTGTAGGAGAAGTCAGCCTCTTGGGATGTAATTATTCAAGGTCCTGAAAATATTGAAAAGTAAAATAATAAGAGTGGCCCAAACAGCTCTCCTTAATTCAAGACAAGAAAGGTCAACATCGAAATTCCACAGTGCACTGTGATGTAATGAAAACAGCACATATTCAAAAATAAAATTTCTAAGTGTGTTATTTGAGGCCAATCTGACACCAGATTTCCAGAGCTAGAATGAGAACTAAGGGTGATAACAGATGCAAAAGCTCTTTGTAAAATGTTAAGACTATCTAAATGTTAGTTATTAAGAATATTTTTTTTAATGAGCATGCACGTTAATGGTATTGTCAAAGGTCAGAGGCAAGTGGATCTCTTCAAGGAGCATCAAAGAAAAAACTGACATAAAACATGAATGTTTCATGGGGAGCATGAATAACATCATGCTGTAATGACATCCACTGTGACCTCCAACCCTCTCAGGCAGCTGAAGGCTACATTAGTATTAATATTACCACATCATCAGGAAACCGACTTTAATGTAGATGGAAAGGATTTCAAATGGCCAGTCTCACCTTATCAGATGAGAAGAAAAAGGGATCAACTATTCAATAAGAATAATCAAGGAAACTCTAGTGACTCCTTTAAGGTTCCTTATACTCATCGTTAGCTACTAATTTTTGTTTATCTACAATCCAAGTGAAAATATGAAACTTGGGCCTTCATAGAGGAGAGAGAATTTGGTTGAGAATAAAAAACACATATCTTCAGGAACTCAAGTTCTAAACTTGAGTTTAGAACCCCCTCATCAGAAAATTCCATTCAATAACATAACACATCTATGTGATACTCAGTAAATTCCATAGCAAAATAAAAAAATGAAGATAAGAGAGAATAAGTATTTTAATTATTCATTAAATATTATATTAATAATATATTGTGGACATTTTTCATGTTTGATACCAGCCTCTTAGATGGTCACAATGAACCCTCTCACTCCCTTGTATTTGTGCTTTTATATAAATCTCCCCTTGTATGGGCTAGACCTAGGGACTTTTTTTGTAACAAAATACAGCAAACACATTGAGATTAAATTATAAAAGACCATGCCTTCCATCTTATTTACTTTCTTTTTCTTGCTTTCTTTATTGCTCATCCTGCTAAAAGCTACTGCTGCCATATGCAGAAGTCTATGTGGCAAAGAACCAAGGACAACCTCTTTTCAGTATCCCAGAAAGAAACAAATCCTGTCATTAACCACAGAAGTGAGCCAGGGATGGATCCCCCTATAGAGACTTAAGATAACTCTAGCACTAGAAGGCACCTTCATTTCTGCCTTATGATATATTCAGAGACAGAAAACCCAATTAAGCCGTGTCCAGACTCTGGACTGAGAATAGTTATAAGAAAATAAATATCTATTGCATTAAACTACTACAAATTAAGTCATTTATTGCACAACAGACAAATAATATAGCATGTGCCAGGCAAAGACACTGAATGTTCAATAAAATTGTATGGTCTCATAACATCTCTAATGTTTTATTTATTAATTTTTTTTTCTTAACAGATGTTCTGTCCTAATATTATGACAAAGAGTTTAGAACACATGGATCTGCCATTGCCTATGTCTTTACTCAGAATCCACTCATGGCTCTGTCATCCAGAGGGTAAAGTTCAAACTCATGAACGTGATAAAATTCAGTCATGCTTGACTCCGCCTTTCTTTCCAGCTCCATCCCATATCACTAGAGTCACACTTTATCTTTTAGAATATGAACTGCCTATGGTCCCAAACACAATAAGACATTTTTAAAAATCTATGCCTTTGTTCTAAATCTTTCTAGCTAGATTTTATTCACATGTCTCCTGTGTACCTTCTCACATAAATAAAATCTATTAGGACCCAGATAAACACTAACTTATTCAAGAAGCCATCCTTGATTTGCTTAGTTTGAGTTTGATCTCAGTCTTTTGGGTGCCAATACAACCATGGCCTTATTGTTATCAATATGTGTATCACTTTTGTAGTGGATATATATCCATGTGTCTTGTCTGTCTCAGTGCTTAAAGTCAAGTCTTTGAGGAGGTCTGTGTGTCTTACTCATCTATCACGGTGCTTAGCAAAGCAAGTGTTGGGTAGATATTAAATACAATGCTAAGCAAAGGCATTGAACTAATTCTACAGCTCATTGTGTGTAATGGTCCAGTTGGGATCATTTCCACAAAGCAGATAGAACAAATTGCAATGTGAGAAGTAACTAAGCAATTTCCAAATGATGTAGTCCATTCTGCCACCTGGAAAATCCAGATTTTCTGCTGGGTCATGAGAGAACTGGTCAATCAGGGATTTCTACTATAACATTCTTAATCCATTATCTGGTTAATGTGGCTATAATCATTGTATTTTTATGGTTTTTATGTGGGATACTTCCAAGAATTGGGGTCAACCATGAACACATTAACTTCCCCAAATGAGGAGCTGTTCTATAGACATGGATATTGACTGTGTATTCAGACTATCTTCAGCACCCTGACTTGTAAGACAACTAAGCTTTCTATTTTCAGAGCTAGAAGAAATCTGACAAATTATGTTGGGCTCACTCTTACTTTAGAGAAATGACAGTCCAAGCATCCTTATTCCCTACATATGGTTGCTTCACTATAGGAGCCAATGCAGACAGGACATAGAGCTTGTTATCCTAGGTGGAAGGCTACCAGTAATACATACAAGATTAAAACCTTCTTCAAAAAAGATAAGAATAATGGTGGTGAGAATAGGAAGATATCTCCTGTGAATAAAAAGGCAACACACATAGAAGACATTGTTCAAAATAATTTAAAATCTCATCAACTGTTGGCTTAAATTATAGTTGGAGGGGGATCTGTATGTGTTTGCCTCTGGCATTTGAAGGATGATACAGAGGGCTGGTGGTGAAGACATGGGATTTCCTTTTTCACATGTCTTTACTTGCCATCACAGAGCAAGAATACTGCTCCCTGCACACCCACAATTTTGGCTTATGATCTCAGACATTTCCCTGGTGCTGATCTCTGGGGCACAACTAGGGGATCAATTGTAGGACCAAAAAACAGTTTATCAACTCTGGACTGATTTCTGAGTTGAATTAATGCCAGAGCAAGTGGGGAGAGAAGGGAAAATGTTGCTGGGCTTCAAGTACATAAAAAACAAAAAGTGGAATGGAAGTTCTTTGGATTAGACAAAGGGGAAGGTGGACAGGGTGGATGGGAATAGGAAAGACAGTACAATGAATCAGACGTAACTTTCCTATGTTCATATATGAATACACGACAGTGTAACTACATGTCATGTACAACCACAAGAATGGGAGGTTATACTCCATGTATGTATAATATGTCAAAATAAATTCTACTGTCATGTATGTCTAAAAAGAACAAATAAAAAAAGAAAAAAAAGAAGAGTGATTATTCTATTTGTGAAGGAATGGTATAATCCCTACACATTCACTTTTCTCTATAATGAGTCATGGATTCCTTAATCCTCCTGCAGGTTTAGCTGCAGTTTGGGATTTGAAAGCAAATTCTATCCTTGCTTATCAGAGGTATATAAAGATCCAGTTAGGTACCTTCTCTCCTCTGATTTTCCACTTATTATTACTTTTTTAACAACTACAGTTATAATAAATTTGTATAATTAAAATAATTTAAATGAGCAATAATAGCTATTTCATTGATTTGCCACGGAGTAATCACTACTTTTTAGAGACCAAACTAAACAATTTATTCTTTAACTTCCACAGTAACTCAATATGGTGATGATGATGATGATGATGACGACCTATATTTTATCGAAAAGAAAATCAGGGATCTCACAACAAAACAAAAGATGAAATCTGTAATTACAGAATCAGAAACCTTAACTATCGCTTCATGTTCAAGTTCATACTTTATTGTTTTTATTGCCACAGTCTGCGTGCTGAGACTCCAGTCCTTTCTAAGCACAAGTTTAGTTGGGTGGTTCAGTTTCTGGTGGCTCCAACTCTGGTTCCATACCTTGTCCTTATTTGCCCCATTTTGTACTGTGTCATTGTATTTCCCCCACATATCTGGATTTCTGTTACTCAGCCCCAGAGCAATGACTAGGGCCCAGTTCCCACACATAAGATACACTGGCAATGCTCTTGCCTTCTCTGCCAGGCCTGTCCTGATTTCTAATTTGATAATGAATTCTCTAATGAATAAGAGAATATGCATTACTTTTTGAACACATGGAATATTTACCACAGATTACCTTGGAGGCCACACAATAATTCCTAATTTTGTGTGTGTGGAGGGTGTTTCTGCACAGAGATAGTCCCTGACTATGACTTATGGTGATTTAATTTATAATTTTTTTTTACTTTATGATTGTAGAAAAATGATAGAAATTCAGTGGATATCACACTTTGAATTTTGAAATTTGACCTTTTCCCAGGCTCTCATATGCTGTCTAAGATGCTGATTGTGACATGAAGTGGCAAACTACAGCTCCCGTCAGTATTAAAATCACAAGGGAAACAGCTGGTTCCCTGAGGTGCACTGTGTTGCTAAGCAAGGCTGTGTAGTAGACTGGGTGTCTTCAATGCTTTTTCAACTTTATCAGGACATAAACTCATTTTAAATTGAGGAATGTCTGGATTTCAAATTAAAATTTCATTCATGCTTAAATTTCATATATATGAAATACAAATAAAAAGTCACAACATTTAGAAATAAATATTAGTGGAGTTTTAAAATATCAAAATATGAAGGATACAGCTAAAGAATGATATATATTCTCTCTATATATTTATATGTATTAAAGAATGCTATATATATGTATTTGGAGGGGAGGGTATCGGGAATTGCACTCAGGCACACTCAACCACTGAGCCACATTCCCAGGCCTATTTTGTATTTTATGTAGAGACAGGGTCTCACTGAGTTGCTTAGCACTTTGCCATTGCTGAAGCTGGCTTTGAACTTGCAATCCTCAGCCTCCCTAGCCAAGAATGCAATAGTTAATACATTAAAAATCAGTGATTAATTATCCACAAATCCCATTAGAGGAAAACAACAGAGTCAATCCAAAAAATATTTGAAATCAAGAAAATTATAAAAAATAAAAGAAGAAACTACAAAAAGAAAAAATGAGTAAAAATCCAGGAGGATTCACAAGGGCTGAGAAATATTTCTTTTTTTAAAAGAAGAAGAAAACAAAAACAGCAGAACTCCAGGGTCTTTGTTAATATAGGTTAAAAAGAGAGAAGCGGGGCATAAATAAGCAATACTAGTACTATAATAAATTGGTATATAATAAATTCAACAGTCTTAATTAAAATTAATAACACTTGGTGGTAAATTTAAAAACACAAACTATGTAAAAACTGATTAAAAGAGTAAAAAATCAAATAGTGCAGATAATATTCCAAAGACAATGTGATCAGAAGTTCAAAAACCTAATAACCACTAGTAGGCACAGAAGAATTTGCATTAAACATAACACAAGCTATAGACAACTCAAAGTTAAACAGAATTTGTTAGAGGATAAAAATAGGAAACATTCCTCAGATTACTTACTAAGCTAAAATTGTTTTGATTCCAAAACCAAAAGAGGAAAATCAGAGTCATTTTCACCTATAGAAATGGAGAGATCCTAAGCAAATATTAGAAAACATAATTCAAAGTTGCATTTTTAAAAATACAGGAATGTCTGTTTTCATTGATATTGTTTTTAATGACCAAATTGTTTCATGGTAGGAATGCAAAGTTGGTTTAATTTTTAAAATGTACTAAGCCAGATTGCATGAATGAATTGGCCTCTAGTACTCAAAGGATGTTGTAGACAGGTCTTCTCAGACTCCAGGTGTGTGCAATGCATCTGGAGATCTGGTTAAATGTAGATTCTGATTTAGAAGAGCTGGCACCTGAAAAGCTGCATTTCTGACATGTTCACTGGTTACTCCACTACTCTTTGAGAAACAGTGATGTTGAGGACTAATATAGAAGGAGGCGTTTTCCCTGACCTCATTCTAGAATATAAATAAAACCCACCCAATCTCTATTGTTGGCCTGTGGTGTTTCCCTTGAGCTGTATTTTGGATGTGACTAGTAAATTTATTCACTGAACTCCTAGAATCCATTTTAAGAGATAAAAGAAAGCAACATTTTTCATTGCAAAAATTACAGAATACATATTTAATAAGATGTGGGTTTTTTTTTGGGGGGGTTGGTTTTTGTTTTTTGTAACAGGGATTGAATCCAGGGGCACTTAATCATGGAGCCATATCCTAGCCATTTTATTTAGAGACAGGGTCTCACTAAGTTGCTTAACGTCTTGCTAAGTTGCTGAGGCTGGGTTGAACTCCTTATTCTCCTGCCTCAGCCTCCTGAGCCTCTGGGACTATAGGCATGTACCACCACACCCAGCTAATATGGTGCATTTATGAGGGAAAACTCAAGGAAAACAAATCATGAGTTTAAGGTACTTCCTTAACTTCAGAAACGACATTTGCCAAAAATATATGACAAACATATTTAATAGGTAAAATATTAGAAGCAGTCACTATAAAGTGAGGGAAAAGCAAGAATGTTCCTGCTCACTGCTTTGGTATAGAGTTTGTTGGAGGCCAGGATCATCACATGAGAAGAGAAGAAATAGATTAGATAACGTAGATTAGAAAAAACAACAGTGAACTGAATGAATAATGATGTGATTATCTGTGTAGGAAATCCAAGTGAAGTAAAAGATTAATTAGAATTAATCTGGGAGTTTAGAAAATTTTCTGAATATACATCAATATTGAAATATCAATAAAATTTTGAGGGAAGAAGAGGAGCAGCGGCCTGCTGAGAGGCTGAGCCGCCCCCTCCCCCTGTGCCGGCAAGGTAGAGGGAACTGTGACCACCGACAGAAAAGGCCCAGTGGCCCGCGGCGGGACAGAGCTTCCAATCACTCCAGCAAGGTAGGCGGGCCTGCGACCCACCGGCAGAAGAGGAGCAGCGGCCTGCTGAGAGGCAGAGCCGTCCCCTCCCCCCGCGCCTGCAAGGTAGACAGAACTGTGACCACCATCAGAACAGGCCAGACCTGCAACCGACAGACAGAACAGGCCCAGTGGCCTGAGGAAGGGTAGAGCCGCCCCCCCCCACGCCTGCAAGGTAGGCGGACCTCCGACCCACTGGCAGAACAGCCCCAGAGGCCTGCAGAGGGGCAGTGCCGCTGCCTGTGCCTGCAAAGTAGGCAGAACTGCGACCAC
>NW_026000243.1:8607498-8649774 GCF_001458135.2 Marmota marmota marmota | reverse complement strand
GGGAGGGGGGATAGTAGAGGATAGGAAAGGCAGCAGAACACAACAGACACTAGTATGGCAATATGTAAATCAATGGATGTGTAACTGATGTGATTCTGCAATCTGTATATGGGGTAAAAATGGGAGCTCATAACCCACTTTAATCAAAGTGTGAAATATGATATATCAAGAACTATGTAATGTTTTGAACAGCCAACAATAAAAAATTTTAAAAAAATTTTGAAACATAAGCTACACACAAATAAAGAAAATTGATTAATGAAGACACTATTCATAATGAAAACAAAAATATAGTTTGTGGGAAGAACTGTACAAAACCTGTGTAAGAGATTTATAGCAAAAATTATCAAACTTTATTGAAAACCAAAAAGTGAGACTTAAATAAATGGAACCGTATTAACATGTTCATGGATGGAAAATCTTAACATCATAAATATATCTATTCACACCAAATTATTTTATAATTTTTATTTAATACAACTCCAGTAAAATAAAAAAAGATAATTTTGCATGGTACTCGACATTAATTTGAGGACCATGAACAAAGGGTCACAAATAACCAAGATGAATTTGAAGAGCTAAATAGTAAGATTCATTCTATCAGATAGCAAGATGTATTTCATAACTTCATCAATTAAGATAGTGTTGTGTAGATCCAAGAATAGAAAAATAGACCATCAGAACAGAATAAAAGTCCCAACACAAAACAAACTGGATTTAGAAAGGAAACAGTATTAAAAGTCATTGAGAAGTCATAAATTATACTGGGACCTCAAATTATACTGTATCACACACAAAAAAATCAGTTGCCAGTAGATTAAAAAGGAACTAAATGTGAAAACTCCATTTTGCTATTTTTAGAATACAAATAAGAGAGTATTTTTAAAATGTTCTTCATGTAGAAAATTATTTTGGGCAAACACATATGCAAACACGCATTCACTCATAAAAGAAAATATAATTTTAGTTCATTAAATGATATAAGATCTCTGCAAAAAATAATCATATACTGAAAATATGAGTCAAACACTGGGAGAAGAAATTTGCAATTGCAATGCATGTAACTAACAAACATGTTTTTTTTTTCAAAAAAAGAAAAATACCAACCAAGGAGGAATAAGAAAAAAAATTATAAAAATGGGCAACTTCCTAAGAGGAAAACCAAATGACCATTAAACATGTAAAAAGATGCTCAGTGAAACTAGTATTGAGAAAGATACAAATTAAAACCACAATAGGATATCATTTATGCCCAGCAAATTGCTTGCTCTCATGCACCCTAGTGAGATAGTAAACTGATGAAACCATTTTATTAAACAATTTGGCAAGATTTAGAAATTTTGAGGGTGCTCTTAACTTACACCCAGTAATTCTCACATGTACACAAGAAACAGTATACAAGAATGTTTATTTCAGAATAGTTTTTGTTAGTTGCAAATAACCCAAGTGTTGCAACAATACAACCAAGTGGTGATATAGTCATAACATGAAGTTCTCTACTGCAATTAAAATGAATGAACAGTGTGTGTGTGTGTGTGTGTGTGTGTATGTGTGTGTGTGTGTTTGTGTGTGTGTATACCAGGAACCAATCAAATCTCAGAAACATGAACTTGTATAAAGAGGACAAGTATTTGAAGGATATAATCAAATTGAGGTTATTTTTAAGAGCTCAAAATTGTGGAGGAAAATATATTTTACTTATACACACATAAATGCATTAGGAAAGAAAAATAAATTATGGGTACTTGAGGGATGGAAAGAAAAGATCAAGAAGAACAAGTTTAAAGAAGAATAAACATGGGGCTTCTGTTGATGTTATGTTGTATTTTCTAATGCGGAGGACTGAACTAAATTTGGCAAAAATGTTAAGATGTGAGAAAATTGGGTAGTCAGTTTTTTTTTCTTTTTTGGTTTTAGCATTCATCATGTTCTCCTACATACATATTTGGAATATTCATGTTAAGAATGTTAATAATTAATTTAATAGAGTGTGCCTCAAACATGTGCAAATTGTTGTACTTCATGACTGATATACTCAATCAACGCACTTTTGTTGCAATGTCTTCTTTAAAAAGGTCGGTATCCTGAAAACGTCTTCCCTCTGTGTACCTGAACATGCTTAGGAGATGTCGTTCATCTTTGGGTCACCTCAAAGAGTCAGAGGATTTGCAGACACTGTATTTTTTATGGGACATTCCTGCCTGTCAGCACTCTTTTTACCATGCCACGTACTCTTAAAACTTCAAATCATGAGAAATGAAACAGAAACCACAGCTTGCAAAACTGTGCCACGACTTGAAAAATAAACTCTACTAAACCATGATACACAACACAAATAATCTAAGTTCAAAATATTTTAACACCAGCTCTTTCAGACTCTTACTGTTCCACCATAAAATAACAGTAACTTTTCACAGATTCCCATGTTCCAAAGAAAAGAATACAGACTGTTCTAGCAACTCAAATACTTTCAAAAAAGTGACCAATCTCCACTCAGTTCCTGCTCAACCTCTGGCTCACTCCAGTCCCCAGTGTCCTAGAAAGTATCCTTTCCTCTCTGTGACCTGCTAAGATTCTCTCCAAGTGCTGCTCCTCATGTTCAGTAACTTGAGTTAACCCCGTTTTTATGATCAATGGATTTTCTTGGTCATCTTTAAATGGGGATTTAACAATTGTTTGGGGGAAAATATGGAATTTGCTCATCCCAATATACCTCCTGCCTAATGGTTTCTTACCATTTCCATTTCTTATCACTTGTCCCCCATTTGGTATACTAGCTTCAGTCCTCCAGGCCACACACAGATTTCTGAATTAAAAATGTTCTTTCATCCCTTGGATCTTTGCTACTTCTTCAGCTACAGGACCCTTCCCTTGCCTTTCCCACAGTGACTCTCAGTCATTCTTTACTCAACTCAGGTGGCTTGTGCTCTGAATTCCATCTACCTGCAATGATAAACCAGCAGTAGGTCTCCCCAGTACTTCATGCTGCCATTTCTGATGGCATTTATAACATCTATCCTTCCTTTTGTTTTCTTATACTTCTCTTCCCATAAATCAGAAATACTCTTTCATGAATGCCCAATGGAAACATGGGACATTAAAAATTCTGTAAGCCTTGATGTTTGAATTTTTAACCCAAGTGATGTGATTTCCAAGTGGCTACTAATTTGGAAATCACAGCATTGGACAGAGAATACTTTGAGAGTAGAACAGATCTTATCTGTCAGTGTAAGCACTAATGCCTAGCATGGTGCTGGACATTTAATGTTTATTGAGTAAATGGAAGGTCACTACAGAAAACCACATTCTGATTCCAATGTGATATACACCGCCAGCTTGCTGTGTCACTATATTTGGCAACAGCATTTGGCAGTACTTCCCAAAACAATAAGTATAACTCAATTATAGAATTATTACAATTTATTATAGTTATTGGTTTCACATTCTAGGACTGTGAGTTATTTGAGGACAGAGACTATGTCCTATTCCTTTTTATATCTCCAGAGCCAAGAACAGTGCATGACCTATAAAATGGCTCAAATGTGGGTACTAAATCTATTTAATTGACTATCAATCATGTGATCTCAGTTTAAACTAATCATCAAATTTTCACATGGGCCTTCTGTTGCTGCCTAATCCTAATTTCCCCTTAAATTCATTCACCAGCTCACTCCCCAAGTTGATCATTTCAATTATTTCACATCTTCTATCTTCTTTTACTTTCCAACTCACTCTCCATCACCCTTCGATTTTCCTGATGACCTCATCAGAAAAGTAAAACTGTTCAGAAGATTACTTCCTTGATCATTACCACTGCCCACAAGCATCACTGCTCACACCTGCCTCTGACGAGCACCAGACTCTGCCCCATCTCCTGCGCAATGTAAGACATCATTCTGTCTGTCTCACATTCTTTCCTGTAGGTCATTTCTTCCTCCTCTCTGGATTATTACCATCAAGATATAATCATGGTTTTCTCTATCCCATTAAACATTACTTCTGTCATTTTCTTGTTTCCTGTTGTAGGGAAATGAAACACTTAGAAAAATTTTCCTTTCCATTGTCTCTTCTTTATTTCTTTTGAATCTTTTTCAGGATCTCACTATACATCTGAAAATGTTCTCCAGGTTGCTATTGAACTCCCTGTATCCAAATCCACTGGTTAATTCTTAAATTCTTAGGCTTTATTTTCTTCTTGAGGATCTCATTTGGTTTCATGACTTTAACACCTATATGCCAACATTTCCAAATGAATATGTCTATAGATCTGTATATATAATTACTTACTCTTTAATTCTACCTGTGTCTTACAGACACACTAAACACAGCATCCTCAAAAACTCCCAAACTTGGCCCACTCCTAGCCTTCACCATCTCAATTGTGCAGGCTAGATACCCGACGGTCATACTTGCCTTCTCCCTTTCTCTCACACTCCAGATCCAATCCATTAGGAAATTATTTGCCTCTATCTTGGAGACATACCCCAAACTGATTCTCAATGGATTCACTGCTACCACCCTGGTATACCCACCCTGAAATTTCCAATTCCTTAACTTTTTTCTGTTTGTTTGTGTTTTTTCCTCCTACCTAACCACTTACCTTAAAGCACACAATATAAATCACTTATAACATTTATCACTTATTTTCTGTCCACACTCCTTAAGAATATAAACTCAGAAATGCAGGAATATTTTTTTCATAGAAATATGCAAAGGACATTGAGCAATACATTGTACATAGTAGGCACTCAGCAGATGTCTGCTGAATGAATGGTTAATGGAATGTTTTTGTATTGTCAAAAGCTTTTTTGAAAATTTCATAAATCCCTCTTTGTATTATCCATCTAGTTTCAATATCTTTCATTAGATCAACTTTAGAGTACATATTGTATTGTGCATAGACATACACAGCCACTATTTTTAACTTTCTTTCACCTCTTCCATATTTTCCATTGACCAATCTCATACTGACAATTAATATTGGCACTGAACTAAACACTTTATCTGCACTGTCTTCAACTTCACAAGAACCTTAGAAGGTAGACATAATTATTCTCATTTCGAAAAATGCAGAAAATGATGCTCAGAGAGATTTAGAAATTTGTGACAGTCAGGATTCAAATCCAGTATCTTTCTTCCAAACCCACAGCTCTGACCTTCTTTTTCTGCTGCTCCTATAATAATGCAAAACACAAAACTGGACCCTCAGGTTTTTTTTTTTTTAATTTCTGTATAGCCTAACAGTAATTAATATTACATACTACCCTCCTTTAGAATCATTGACATGCTAAATGTATAGGTTCCTGACACAGTGGATGGAGCCGACTTCCTGGAGAGGTAGACTGAGCATGCTCACCCCCTGTGTACTCCATACCCACCCCCTGCAGCAGCAAAGCAGGAACAAAGTCATCCTTCCCACATTTTACCTGATATAAAAATAAATAAATAACTGTGAAAAAAATCCAATCTCTGTTTGGAAGCACTAAATCCCCTCTCCTTTCCAGATGGCTGGGAGATTTCTCCCAGGTGGTAAATATATTATTAAGAACTCATTTCATCGTGAAATTGACTATTCAAAACACAGACAGAAGTTAATATATTAGGACAACCTGTCTGAAAACTTGCGTTATAGAAAATTTATTTTTGTTTAATATAAAACCTGGTATTATACACAACCTCTTTCTAGTTCAGGCTGTTAAAGTCATCTCCAGTTAGAACATGTGTCCCCATGTCAGGAGCTACCACCAAGAGTCAGATCTCCCTGAAAGAAACCAGCAATTACTCCTGCTGCATGGAACCCTATATCATGGCAGTTAACTATGTGACAACAGTACACATAGACCTTTGGTGTGCAGTAAATGCCAGTTCAAAAATCCTTAGCTGGACTTATTCTAGAATGGCTTTCAAACTGGTGATGGGGAACCATTTTCAGGGAAGGTGTTCTGGAAGAACTAGTATGACTTAGAGATGATTTGTTTTGTCACTAGAAAAATTGTATTGATAACAAAACAGAAAAAGAACTGTCAGTGAGGACCCAACTGGATGAATCTTTTAAGTATTAACTCATCCATGCTTTGTTGATTGACTGTTCAATAAATAGGCTACCTACTTAGATTACAGTCACTCAAGCAGGTTACAGTCTATCAGTGAAAATCTATGTTATAATAAGAAGAGAGTTTCAGAATCTATGCAGTGTTAGAAAAACCGAGTGCAAATAGCCAGTAACTATTTAATTGAAGAGATGAGGGTTATAGAAAGCATTGCAGAAGAGGTGCCTTTCGAATTGATCCTGAGGAAGGGGTGAACATGATAGAGATCTGTGTGGAAATGTTTACCTATGAAGTGGCTCACCTACCTTGGTGTTGACAGTGATTTATCTAATCTTTTCCAGAGAGAGAGACATAATACATATATACACCAACAAATACATACAATATACAAACACATTTATACAAATATATATTTTTTCTCATATTGACTGGTTTTGAGTTTTTTCAATAATTTAAAAATAAAATGAAAAGTAGTTTATAGCTTATATCTAGGGAATACTTGGATTCTCTTCAGACCTCTGAAGAGACTTTCCCTTTGTCTTAAAAAGGATCCCTTCAGGAGTAACAGATTTATTACTAATCACACAATAGATTTGTTATGCATCACTAGTAGCAAAATCAAACTGACACCTAAATAATGTCTATTAAAGAACTTCTTAATTTAGTCAATTATTATGATCCAACTAATTACTCACTTAAATAAGAATTCATTCACACAACTGCCTAGACTTTTTTTTAAAAAAAAAACAGTTCCAGAGTAATTAGTAAGCCAGTAATTAATAATCCCCTGAGGAATGAAACATTTTTCACATGTTTAAAATAAACAAAGCATCTCTTATTGGGTAACACATTCTGTACCAACTTGGTGAAGGTCTAAATACTTATAGTGTGGAGAGAACCATACATAGAACATGCTCATTACAAAACCACTTTAAATTAATTTAAATTTTCAAGCACAGATAAATTGCATACTGTTATTGATCCTAAACAAATTATTAATGTGAAATATAAAGCATTAATTCATTCTTTAAACCATACATAAGTCACTGTCTACATTGTATCCTAGGCATTATGCTATACAGTGTCATATAAAAAATGAGAATTTCCTTAACAAGTCCTCAAATATATTCCCTACTTAGAGATGAAAAAGATTTAAGGGAATTTACCAGATGAAAAAGGAAGAATTTTGCCCTGAAGAAGCTCTCAAACTAGTTTAAAGAATTAAAATTTCAAGATAAAACTTGGAAAAAGAGGAATAGTTAAGGGATGAAAGGTGATAAACATCCTAATTACTTTTAAAAGAAAGTTGTACTGAAATATGCATATATAAAAATGCATCTTAAGTATACAGCTTGATAAGCAATCACATGGTGAAGAGAACTGCACTATGACCTTTGGTTAGAGAACTGGATTACCTGTGCTCAGAAACAACCCCTCTTGCCCTCTCCCTGGCTTCATTCTCCAAAGAAACACCATCCTGCCTTCTATGTATGGGCTAGTTTTGCCCATGCTTATACTTTACATAAACAGGATAACTTGTTATGAATCTTTAGTATCTGGTTTCTTTTGTTCAGCATATCTGTAAAATCCATCCATGTCAGCTATATACCATCAGTTTTAGGGTCTTACAATACATGATTGGATGCATATGTCCCATTTCAGATACCCATTCTGTTGTTCACATTTATATTGCTTCTCAATTGGAGCTAAAATAAATAAATGCAGCTATAAACATCTCTGTAAAATATTTTGCATGCATGTGTAGAGGTGCTGTAATTAATAGTTCTCAGCAGTTTCTCAAAGTGTTTGTATGAATTTGAATTCCAAGCAGCAAGGGATGAGATCTCTACACCCTCATCACCACTTGGTATTTTCAGTCTTAATTTTAACCATTAATACAATTTTACAATAATAAATCACTGTGGTTTTAGTTTAGCTAATAATAAGTGATAATGAATCATTTGCAGATTTGGGGGTGTGTGTTGAAGTACCTATTTAAGTATTTTGTCCTTTTCTATTCTATTGGATGTTTGTGTTTATTTTTGAATAGTGAGAGCTGCTCATACATTTTGGAGCTAAGTCTTTTATCATTTGTAGGTAGCATTAATAGCCTATTTGCTCAGACCAAAGAGCTTAAAATCAATCCCCAGCAACATTGCAGGTGGCATATGTGTACTGGCTTAGCCTCCAAGACAATCATACCTGGCACACCTATATCTGGCAATTTTCATTTGCCATTTTGAACAGTTGGAGTGTAACATTAAACCTTGCACTATCAACTTAAAAACCAAGTGGCTCCAGATCTGAGCCTAAAGATATATGTACAATCTAAGTAATTACAACAATAAAAAGCACATATCTACCATCCCCCCAAAACCGTCTATTCTACCTATAATACATATAATCTTCAGGGACTTTTGAAGATTTTGTTTCCTCTATGCTGAATAATACTGAGCACACATAAAGAATGTAAAAGATATTTGTCGAATGAAGTAATAATGAGGGTTACAATGGCAGTGGCCTCTCTCCACAGAATTTAGCTGCCGGATATCCACCAATAATGAAAATCAACTCCACTGTACTTCTTAGATAGATATTGAAGATGAAAAACATTTTGGTCACATATATCCAATGGGGAGCAGTATGGCAAGGTTAATTCAATTATGGGCTATAGAGAAAAAAAATGTCCAGGTTTGTATCATGGCTCTAGAACTGGTAGCTATGTGACATGCTTAATCTCTCTCTTCCTCAGCATTTTTTATGCATCATATGCACCCACTGTGTTGCTGTAAAGATGAAATAAATGAATACATAAAAACAATTTCAAGGGTGCTTGGACCACAGCAAGAGCTAAGTAAGTAGTAAAGATGGTGATGATTTTGTTGGTGTTGATGATGACAATGAGGTCCATGTGGTCCAATCACATCCTAATTATTCAAAGCTACATCCCTGGGCACATTGCCTACCACATGATAATGGTTCAATAAATGATAGTTGACTGAATGAAAGATAGATGAATGAGTAATTATTTAGATGCAGAAACCATAGAATTGCCTCAACAAAGTCAGAGGCCTAC
Organism: Marmota marmota marmota; assembly: GCF_001458135.2. Classification (NCBI taxonomy): domain Eukaryota; kingdom Metazoa; phylum Chordata; class Mammalia; order Rodentia; family Sciuridae; genus Marmota; species Marmota marmota. The sequence continues at coordinate 8,640,648 of NW_026000243.1, read as the reverse complement.
AAAAGAATGGATAGTAGGAAAAGATAAAGAAAGAAGGGAGGAGACCCCTAACTCCGAGCCTTTAGGAACTACCACCTTTAAAAGCTTGTTAAAGGAACATGTGTGTGGTGGTCTCTGAGCCCCTTTGCTCTGAGCAGCACAAAGGCAGAGACATATCATGAGAATAAATGGAGACCAGAAACTCATGAACAATAATTTAGGATAACAGGATAAAAACGAAATCATCCATATACAACCTGTTTGCCTACTCTACCCCACCTCTATGTCATGAGGACAGATACACTTTGAAGAACTCGGGTGAATCCCAACCAGAAATGGGGAAGACCACAGGGTGGGGCAAGGAATAAGAATCATTGAAGAAACTTGGGGAAAAGTCTTGGAAATAATTACATGAAGATTTCTTTTGAGGCAAAATTGACTTGACTATGGGGATGGGGAGGATGGTAGAATGAGATGTACACTATGACCATAATATACATGTATGATTACACCACTGGTGAGACTCCACACCACGAACAGCCAGAGGAATTAGAAGTTGTGCTCCGTTGTGTACGATGTGTCAAACTGCATTCTGCTGTCATGTATAACTAATTAGAACAAATTTTTTAAAAAATAGAAGGGAGTCCATTAGAATTGAAGAAGGGGACCAGGGGAGGGAAAGTAGAGGAAGGGGAGGTAATGGGGAATGAAATTGATCAATTAATACTATTTTGTTGTGTGTATATGTGAATATATTATAACAAACCCCATTGTTATATATAATTATAATGTGCCAATAAAAAGGGGCTTTATCAGAATTCAATGGTATTGTTATAGGAAGAAAAATGAAGTTGTCTATTTCGCATAATAGTCTGTGCCCTTGAATGTAGAGGCACCTTATCTTTAGGCAGTAGGCTTTACTACCTCCTCTGGAGAAAGGAGACAGAGCTTTTTCCTCAAGGACATAGGTATTAATGGGAAAAATGTCACTCTGAGGGAAAGAACCAATCAAGAACCAAGTCCAAGCTCATGACACTGAATGCAATTTAAAAGACACCCAGTCATTTAGCCCTCACATTTGAAGCTAGACAAGCCCTCAGTTTCATGCTGGCTTTACCCATGTAGGTTTCAGGAGTGGCTCCAGTCTCTACTGCAAATAAGGAATGAGTACCATGTTACTGTCCCACTCATAGATTGAGACTGACATTAGCATCTCCTTCTAGTTCCCTGTAGAGTTCTACTTCTGGATTGTCACTTACTTTCTGTATCCAGCCCCTGTGCTGGGTGTTCTCTTCCCCAGTAGTACCTCCATGAGGTGCCATGTACTGACTCCTAGAATCTCATTAAATCTAGACTCTAGATCAAGCTTATGCAGAAACTGAGCTGTGACAATGAGAGGTAAGAGCTTTATTGAAAAATTAAGCCTATTGTAAAAGCCTGGGATTTAGATCTGTATGATCCAGGCCCCAACTTTGGTGACCTGTGGGGGCTGGTCAAATGTTTTGGCAATAACAAATAACTCTCATTTCTCTCATCTATTAGACTAAATTTTTATCTATTGCACAAAATTGATGTAAGGATCAAAAATTATATGTGATATCTATTTATAATATACAGATGTAGTATAGTGTAAAAATGATATATGACATCTATTTGGCTCTTTCAGGTAGACACAATTGCTAGTGATGATGTTGGCAATGTCTCAAATGATAGCCACACTGTGTAACAGGAACTTTAAGATCTTTGTTTACAGTTAGCAGCATGAGTCTGAAATCAGTTGGGTCCAAAATATCCCTGCATTACTTATTAGCTGTGTGACATTGAGGAAATCATATAAACCTCTCTGTGCTTTAGGTTCCTTCCCTGTAAAACAGAGAGATAAAATTGGTATTTATCTTATTAAATAAGCTGAGGATTAAATGAGTGTATGTGAAACACTTGGTACATTTCCTGGAGCGTAGTTAAGTGCCAACCAATATTAGCTATTGATAGCAATAGTAGAAATAGGAAGTGAGTTAATTACAATGATTATATGTAGGAAACATAAGCACTACTGGACAGACTCAGGTGACCAGAGAACCTACATTCTTTCTACTGCATCACAATCTACAATATGAGTCAAGAAATATATCTCAGGAAAACATGTGAACAGGTATAATCGAATACACTTCGTAAGAATTATATTTATAAGTTCCTTTTCAAAATATAGCCAATGGGATAAATTTTGTGAGGTTAGTATTTTCTGAGCTAGGTGGTATCATAGAGGAAAACTTTATTTTATGGGTGTGAACTACAACTTTAATCCTTTATCTCCTAAGTATTTTGTTCACCTTATGAGCAATATCAAATCTTGGTCCATAACTACTAAAGGAAAAAAAAAACTCATTAAAATAAATACCCACAACAGAACAGCCTAAATTAAATTTTAAAATTAGTTTATCCTTTGGATAGTACTTAGTTTTCAGATTTCAGAGTGTTCTCATGTATAATGCATTTCAATGTATAGGTGGGTATGTATTTATGTACACACACTCATACATAATTATGTGCATGTGCATGCACGCACGCGCACGCGCGCACACACACACACATTCAACTTCCCAATTGATCCCCAGTGCAATAAGGGAGCCATGACAATTTTCCTTACTTTCCAGTCAAGGAAGCTGAGGCTTAGAGACTCTTAGTAACTCACCTGAATTAGTAAGTGATAGACCCAGAACTCTGATGCCAAATCCTGTTCTGAGTTGCCTTGCACTAAGCTTCCTCATATCTAAGCCTAGGGTTAAGTCAAGATTAATTTTAAGAGGCCATTGGGATTCATCACAACAAAATTTGTCCTGTATTGGGATTAAAAATAAAGCTCATAGTAAATTCTTTACTGCTAGTGAGTCTATAGAATCATGATTCCTTTTTACCATCAAAGAACAAATATGCAGGTCAAAGCCTCCTCAGGGCATCCATAGTTTTTTCCCTGGAAGTGAGGTTCCTTTGTAATGATTGCTTTACCAAACATCACATGCTCCGTCCCCTGGCTGGTGAGTCTGAATTTCATCTCTCAGACACTGACATTGAGTTAGCAAGTGAAAAAATAGCTCTGAACTCAGGAGTGATAAGATGAAGCCTCATGCATACATATGACCTCTGTGCTATTTTTCCTCCTCTAACATCTAGAATTTGACCTGAGTGTTTATGCTTGTGTTTGAACGTATGTGGCTTGTTCTTATGGGAGATTTGGGAGCTCAAGTAGATTGTGGAACAAAGTGCTTCCCTTTGTTCATCCATCTGTAGGCATTAAAAAATCTTCTTCCATAGGAGAATCGACTAATATTGGCTTTCCACATGTGTATGTGTGGACTAAGAAATCAGGCCTCTCTATACCTTTGGTATGTTGATAATTTGGGGATCCTTTATGCCTTCAATAATATTTATTTACTGGGTTGATCAAATCAGGTTCTGCACGTGTATGACTATGGCATAATGAATTCTACTACTATTATTTTTATAATACCCCATTACATTTTTAAGTATTCATTTACAAAAGAATAATAATATTTATTCAATCTTTCATTTAGGTCTAGAGCCAGAGTACTTGCTGCCTACTTATTACCTAAAAGCCATAGCACAGCTGTATCTCCAGAATGCTTTCCTGTGGAATTTTAGGAGGGGCTTCCTGAGACAAAGTTAGTAGCAAATAACACTAGCTCTGAGGTCCTTTCAAAAAGGTGCTAACTTTTGTAATTGAAAAAAAAAAAAAGGAGCTTTCAAGATATTTGGAGGGCTCATTTTCAAACCTACATCTATAATAAATTATTAAGCAACTAATTTTTTATGGTTTGCTATTGTTTACCAAGCACAGGAATCAATTTGATATTCTTTGAAGGCCACATTGAGCATTCACAAATACAGGAATGGGAAAGCTTTAATTGTGGCCTGAGCCCTGTACATACTGTATGGAGTCCTAGGGACTGGAGGAAGTTTCCAGACAGAGGCATGGACTCACAGAAGCACTCACATATGGTCCATCCCGTCTAATGATAACAGCCCGCAAATATTGTACAGGTTTATGGACAAGGTTGTGATAAATGCTTTAGGGTGCATGAAAGGCACAGAATGAATATCAGGGCCTGGCGTGGCCATTTTATGATTGTGAGAATTTGTGCTTGGGCTCCTCAACCTAATCTCATGGACAGTTTGCTTATCAGTAAAATGAGGCACTAGGGCTTTCTCAAGGCTATGCTATTTCTTCAAAGGAGGGAACAAATTTGTTCCATGCTTTGTTAAGCAATACCAACCCATAACAACTTAGTTGCGTATGGAATTTGTATAGATGTAGATGTGAAAATGAACCCTCTAATGTCTTAGAAGCTATTATTTTTAATTTCAAAATCAAAGTCAGTCCCGAACAGGAAAAGATTTTATTTGAGATGATAGAGAAGATTAGTGCTCTGGAAGTTCTTATCACTGAAACTAGACTTAAGAAATAGGGAGATTACAGAGGTGGTTTAACCTTGAATCTTGAATTTAAATGTGTATGTGAACATGTGTATATGTGAAAGAGAGACAGGCAGACAGACAGACAAGGACAAAAATGGTCATGGCAGGGTGGTATTCATGAGGCTAAAAATCACAGTTTTGTTTTGTTTGCCAGTTTTAACTTTCTTATGATCAATTTTATTAAATAAAGACTTTAAAGTAGGCTGTAAATATTCTCTGAAAGCATAGTACAGACTAGTTTAGTGAAAGGAACAGAGGGGAAATAAAAAGAAGTGGGGGAGTAAAAGTTGTATTTGTTGATTTAGTGTGGAGAGGTACTATGAAACACGTGGAAAGAAAAGACAACTGATGATCACCATCAGAAAGTATCAGCGGTAGTGTTGTTGATGTTGATATTGGTCGTGATGGTGATGGTGATGGAAGTGGTGATGGTGGTTTTAGTGGCGATGGAGGTGGTAGTGATAATATGGCAAATAATAATAGGTGGCATATCTTGTGCACTTCTATGGACAGGGCTGTGATATATGCTTTACCCGAATCATCTCATTTAGACATAAAAATAGGCCTTTGTGGTAGTTGATTTTATTCCTTTTGTCTTACAGATGAGGAAAATGAGACATGGAGAGTGTAAGAGCTTTTCAAGGTCAGCTACTTCAGGGTTGAGCTAGATATTTAAACTCAGGTAATTTGACTCTAGCGTCATGAGCCTAACAATTTTGTCATGCTGCCAAGAAAATGTAAAAAAGTAAGGTTCAGCTACAGAAAGATTTATTCCATTAGGAAACTGGTTTGTGTGCCAATACCTGGGGACGGGAGACGTGGGAAATATTATCACCTAATGATGGCAGGGGACTGCTGAAAGTGCAGAGGAGCATAGTCTTAAGAGTGGAAAAAGGATGGACATAGAAATTAGGGAGGTAACTATCCATAAAATTTGATCATTTTGTTAGAATGTGACATGATAAATTGAGTAATGACACGAGATATCTGTATTCCTCCCATCTGTATGTACCTTGAGCTTCAAGATGACCATACAATGTGGGAATAGATTTTTGTATTCGCTCCTAGGTGACTTCCTGTTCTTTGGTTATGCTCTCAAATCATTGAAGAGGACAATGTAAAAGGGGCGGTGATGTGGTTCCAAAGATTTAAATTTTGGAGGCTACATGACCATTGAAAATGGGTCCACAATGAATCCAATGACTGGCAGTTTGTTTTAAGTGCAATGAAATTCACAGAAACTGAGGTACATGAATCCTGAATCCACCTAACTATCTAACACCGCCCTCTTTTCCCTTTCTGCAACCTTTTTTCCCCAAAATACAGTCAGTGATCTATTGAAGCCACTGCATGTAACTCCATTACTGTTCCTCATTGCCCTTTCTCAATCAACCAGGATTGCTTGTTTCTCAACTCTTTGGTTGGGTATATTTAGTTCCTATAAATGCAGGCTGTATAGACCAAAAGTATTTATTTAATACATCACTTCTTTCATTTTATATCATAATATCTTATACCCATTTATCTTTATAGCACTTTCCAACATATAATTACAGTTTAATTTTCTTGGTTTTGTTTGTTATTTATTTTCTTTCTCAAGTAGACTTTAGGAACTATGAAAGCAGAAATACTATCTTTTACTCATTAATGAATAACCAGAGTTTGGCACAAATTAGGTACTCAAGAATGTTTGATGAATGAATAAAGGAAATAATGAATGGATGCACTTCCTGGTGGCACTTATTTTCTAGTCATGATCTAGAGAGGCAGAGATTCTTAGACCTCATTGGCACATAGGTTAGCTACTACACCATGCTCATGAGTATAGAAACTGTACACCTAGATTTGCAAGCACATTACTTCTGAAGATCAAGACTGGGACTTGCACAAAAGCTCTAGAGAGTCAACTCTCTGCTAATTTGGACCCAGCATGCATCTCCCTATGTTCTAAAGAATATTGAAGCTCAGCTAGTAACCACTGTGGTTCTTGTCCCGTTATGTTATTATCAATATCAAAATAAAAATATCCATCCCCAAGCATCCCTCCCACTATTGGTTTCTGTTTCTCTATTCCTGTTCTTTTATCCATTATGCCTTCTACTGTGCCATCCAGAATGTTTCCTTCATAAATTTTTCAGGATCTTAGGACCAATTCATTGACTTAAGTGACTCTAGGACACTACTCTCTTTACAATCTGAGCTGTATATTCTCACACTTTGACACATGCTTCAGAGTCTGGAGGAGGTGCAGATGTGTCCTTCCTGATTATCACTGGCCTTTCCATACTGATTCAGTCTCCTGTTCAAATTGCTTCTTTGAGCCTCATGCCATTTGTCAATTCCACCTCTAGCTCTCCTTGTTTCCAACCTAAAAATTTCCTTGTTAGTTTCCTATTCATCAAAGACTTTTGAACCTGCATGACTTATCCAGAACTTGGGCTCCTCAGTCCTTGAATTCCTAACTATAAATGACCATTTCCCACTCCATACCAAAGATCTACTCCCATAAATATCACCACCTTTGTGGTAACCCACAGTTGATCTATTTTAAAAATTGTTTAGTTTCCACTTTCTTGCTAACAATATTTTTCCAACAACATCTACTGGAAATATTACTTAAATTCTTTCATATCTTAGTTCAAAGATTCCCTCTTTTTTTCCTATGCATCTCCCTATGTTCTAAAGACTATTGAGGCTCAGCTAGTAACCACTGTGGCTCTTGTCCCCTTATGTTGCTGTCAATATCAAAACAAAAATATCCATCCCCGGCTATCCACTCTTTCCACATTTTTCTTCTAAATCATGTGGATCCCATGTCCCTTCTAATTATTGACAGTCTTGTCACTATCTTAAACTATGGTGACATCCATGCCCCTTTGGGTTGATCTTGCATCTTTAATTGGGTAGGAATCCAAATATATGTTTTCTGCATGTCACATCTGAGCATCCACATAAGGCTGGTGAATTGCACAGTGGAGTAGTTTGACCCCTATACTAATTCATCATTATTCACCTTCAGTGTGCCCTCAAAAATACTGGGAAATCCTCCTCTATTGCCTGTCTAACTTGTATTCCAAACTATCACTCTTCCTCATCCTCAACTTCCTGCAATAAGATGGGATATAGTGCTAAATAGATCTCTTTTTATTTTTCCAGTCTTTTCCACCACTACTTACACCAGCCCAATTCTCAGTTCAGAAGAGTGGCTGTGGTAATTCCAATTACCTACACTTCCTCTGTCCTGCCCAGAGATCAGGATGGGCAGGAGGTAAAGCCACATTTTTTAGGAAAGTGGTACTCACAAAGGAGTAGGGAAGTAGGGGAAAGTAGAGCAGCAAAGCTGTAAGAAGTTCATGATAATAATAAAGTGAGTAACAATAAAGTGATTCTTAAATAGTCTGTTGACCTGTAAACCTGGTGACCTGACTTGCATTATTGAATAGAGCAAGGTGAGCACCAGGGAGAAATGGAGTGGTGTAGGAGCAGAATAGGAGGCATGAATGGTTTCCTTAAGACTCTAGTGGTCCTGAAGACTCATACATGATCTATCCAACAAAGCCATGTACCCTCAGGGAGGGGGAGCAAGCAATCATGAAGCTTACTATGGACTTGCATACATTGGTGTGAAATGTATAGAGAATCTAAAGAAAGGGGATGAGTTGCCACCAGCTAAATAAAGGTGAACTGGAAGAAGTAGCTGGCCCCTGGTTCTAAGAAGTAAATGTTAACAAGAAGAATTGCTGGGTTTGGGGTTGTGATAGCTGACTACTGGCCTGCTCTAACTGAGGCTCCAGACAATAATCTAGATCAGAAATTAAGAACTACACCATAGGGCTCTGAATGAAGCTCATTGGTAGAGCACTTGCCTGACATGCTCAAGACCCTGGGTTGCATCACCAGCACTGAAGAAAAAGAAAAAAAAACTCATAACTTTACTGCATCTAATCCTTGTTGGGCAGAGATTATATTTTCCATTTACTTTCTTTTTTCTTCTTTGTATAAACAGCATTCATCTAAGAAAGATAGAAAAGTTTAAAGAGTGGGTGAGCAGACCATGTCCACACCCAAATCTGTATTCCAAACTATTAAAACCAAAATACGAATTCATGAGGGGAAGAGAACTTTGAATAAAATGCAAAATTATCATATTAATTCAGACTGGTCAAATTTTTAAAAATTGACTGCAAAGTTACAGGACAAAACATATATTAGGAATCTATGCCAGGCATAGGGAAAAGAGATTTTATTTTTAAGAAAGATTGACAGTAATTATTAGGACATCTTTCTTAGTTTATATCCACACCATATCTGAATGAGAACATATCCTTTTCTCTCCATTCTGATACAATGTAGGAGTTAATGTTCCTCCAAGCTAAAATCTCTTTCACTGTTTCACTTGGATCTTATCCCCTTTAGACTTCCCCAGGACTTCCTCTTCATTCTTTTTTATAAATGACCATTTCCTACACGGATATAAATGTGCTCAATCTCTATACCTTCAAAATATTTCCCTTGCCTCCATGTCCCTCTCCATCCACCCCCATTCACATCAAATGTCTCAGAGGAACTGTGGCTGTATTAAATATTTCCTCTCTTCTCCTTGACTCCTCATGCCAGTACAGTGACTACTGCCTTTGTCTCCATGCTAAAGCTTCACTAACAACCATGCTACTGAAACCAGTGGAAACCTCTTCTGCTCCACCTCAACTCTTTGTGTGGTTATATTTTAAACTGTTGTTTTGCTATTCCCTTTTGAAACATTTTCTTCCTTTGATGGGTATGGCTGTTTTCTCTTAATCTCTATTGCCCATATTCTTTGGATTCTTCTGTGGGATTATCCTTCACTTATTGGCCTGGAAATTATAAAATTCTAAACCCAGGTACTCTCAACTTCATATTAATGTTTCCCTAAAATATTTTGTTCCTGTACAAATTTAATTTATGAATTAACACATAGAACAATAATCCTCAAATTTATGTCTCTAGCCAAGTCCTCTTTTCTGAATTCCAGAGCTCTCCAAAACAGGCTCATTATGTCCTCCATGAAAGTTAAAAATTACTTCAAACTTCATGTAGCTAAGACTAAGCTCAAGGTGTTCTTAGTCAACTGAGGCTTCATGTCACTAACCGATAATACCCCTGATCCAGTTTTCATCCTTGATCTTTTTATCTTCTTACTACTCAAAACCATCCACTGGGCCTACTAACCTTTTACTTTTAAATACCTTCCATCTATTAATTTCTCTATATTTCTATCTTCTCCATCCTGGTCCACTTAAGCCCATCATTTTTCATTCAGATGACGGAAACAGTCACAGACACAACCTTCCCATAATGAATCCTACAGTGCAGAGGCAGAAACACATTTTCAAATGCAAGTTTGGCCATTGCATCTCCTACTTAAAATCTTACAATAAAGAGGCAAGTCCCTACTATGACATATCAATCTTCTAACAATCCATAGGCCTAAAGCACCAGCATTTCTAGCCTCGTCCTTCTTAGGTGTTAAAGTGTATCCCTCCTAAAAATTCATATGCTGTGATATTGGCACCAAAACAGACATGAAGACCAATGGAACAGAATACAAGACACAGAGACAAACCACATAAATAAAGTTATCTCATACTAGACAAACTTTCCATAAATATACGTTGGAGGAAAGACAGGCTCTTCTATAAATGGTACTGGAAAACTGGAAATAAGCATGTAGTAGAATGAATTTGAACCCCTATTTCCCACCCTGAACAAAACTCAACTCAAAGTGGATCAAGGACCTAGGCATTAGACCAGAGACCCTGTACCTACTAAAATAAAACATAGGCCCAACTCTCCATCCACGTCGGCTTAGGAATTGACTTCCTCAATGAAACTCATAAAGAGTAAGAAGTAAAATTGAGAATCAATGAATGAGATGGTGTCAAACAAAAAACAATCAAGAATGTGAGGAGACATCTGACAGAATGGGAGAAAACCTTTGCTACCTAAACCTCAGAACATTAATCTCCATGATATATAAAGAACTAAAAAACCAACACCAAAACTACCATTAACCCAATCAATAAATGAACAGGCACTTCACAGAAGAAGAAATGTGAATGGTCAACAAATACATGAAAAAAATGTTCAACTTTACTAGCAATGAGAGAAATGCAAATTAAAACTACAATGAGATTCATCTCATTCCAGTCAGAATGGCAATTATCAAGAGTTCAAGTAACATTAAATGTTGACGAGGATGCAAATTGGTGCAAACACTCTGGAAAGCAGTATGGAGATTCCTCAGAAAACATGGAATGGAACCACCATTTGACCAAGTTATCCCACTGGAAGGACTTAAAGTCAGCATACTACAGTGACACAGCCACATCAACGTTTATAGCAGCTAAGATCACAAAAGCTAAGATATGGAACCAACCTAGATGCCCTTTAACAGATGAATGAATAAAGAAAATGTAATATGTGTGTGTGTATGTGTGTGTGTGTGTACACACACACATACACACACACACAATGGTTATTACTCAGCCATAACAAAGAATGATACTATGATGACTTTGCCAGTAAATGGATGAGTCTGGAAACTATCACACTAAGTGAAATAAGCCAATCCCCCAAAAACAATGGCCAAATTTTCTCTCTGATATGTGGATGCTAACACACAAAAAGCAGGGGAGGGAACAATAGAAATGCAGTGGATTAAACAAGAGGAATTAAGGGAATAGAGGGGGGATGGAAATAGGAAAGACAGTACAATGAATGGGACATAACTTTCCTGTGTTCATATATGAATATACCACCAGTGAAACCCCACATCATGTACAACCACAAGAAGGGGATCCTTATTAAAATAAGCTCACTCAATATACATGTAATATGTCAAACTACATTCTACTGTCATGTATATCTAAAAAGAACAAATAAGGGCTGGGGCTATAGGTCAGTGGTAGATGCATGCATGAGGCACTACTGGGTTTGATACTCAGCACCACAGAAAAATAAATGAATAACAATATTGTGTCCATCTACAACTAAAATAAAATTATAAAAATAACAAATAAAAAATTCATATGCTGACATACAAATTACCTCAAAATGTGAACTTATTTGGCAATAGGGTCTTTGCAAATCCAATTAGTTAAGTTAACATGAGTTCATACTGGAGTAGGATGGGCTCCTAATCAAATATGAATAATATCCTTATAAAAAGGGGAGATTTAGACACAGACACACTCAGGAAGATGAAGACAGACTAGGATGAGACTTCCAAAACCAGGGAACACTGATGACTGCCAGAAAGTCACCAGAAGCAGAGAAAATGCACAGAACAGATTCTCTTTCACATTCTTCAGAGCAAACAAAACCTGCCAATGCTATGGTCTCAGAATTCTAGTCCCCCCAAATTGTGAGAACTTTCTGTCATGCTAGACCACTCAGTCTGTGGTACTTTTGCATAGCAGCCCTGACAAACTAATACACATACAACATCCCCTTGGCTCTGTGAGCTTCAGCTGAGCTAGCCCTTCTTCTCTTCCAATACCTTGGGCTCTGCCTTCCACAAGTGAGTTTCGCAGGTGCCCTTGCTTGTCTGGAATGCCTTCCCTCTCTTTCACTTTGTTAAATTCTTACTAATCCCCTAGTTCCAGGGCTAGAGAAAGACTACAGCCTAAGTAAATTTTATTTATTATTCAACTTGCTTCAGTTTATAATTGTGTATCATTCAAGCAATTCTTTGACTAGTGTAATGTCTGTCACAGAGCAAGCAAGCATAACACATTCACTTATGGAATGAATGAAGGGATACTTACATAAATGCATTTCTGGGTTGATTTCAATGCAAATCCAAGCAGAATTTATTGCCCACTCTTCTATATTCTCCTAATGATTTATGCTTTCTGCTCTTACAGAATTTGCTACATTGCCTTCTATTCATATATACCATGTGTCCACCTCATATACTATGACCCCCTTGAGAGTAGAGGCTGTAACTTCTTTGAGTCTTTTGTTCTCAAGCCCCGCACCATGCCTAGAACTTAGTGGGCACTCAACAAATATTTGTGAAACTAAATTATGTTGAAATTGTAGGGGATGATGGACTGCCATATACTGAACAAATGGAAGGGATAATTACTACCAAATGGTTTGGATTATTTTCCCCTACGCTAAGGAGTTGTTACAATTTGCTGCCCCTGGTAAGTACAGCCCGGTAAATTCTTCTGTTCAGCCTCAAGCTTATATGGGAGGAAATTAAATGTCTCTCCCTCAGATTCATTTATAACTCACTCCTCAGCTGATGTGCTTCACAATGCCTTGTGACAATTCTTTTCAATTCTCTTTATCCCCTTATTCTTCCTCCTCCCTTAGATGTTTGTAACCCAGGGGGAAACAAAGCACTTAAATGCAACTAACACTGTAATCATACACAGTCTTGAATTGCACTAAGAAAAAAAAAACAGAAGCTGAAAGACTTCTCTGCTCTCTTGTATCTTCCTGTATTAAACTTTTGTACTTGGACACTGTAAAGGCCTACCCAGGCCGAAGTGACAACCTTTTCCATTTGGGGTTAATTTAGTCCTAACAGGGATAACAGAACCACAATTGCATCAAAGGTTTATTTATTATTTTTTAATTTTAAGCATTGCACATTGAGGTAATTAAAAGACGTAGAAATCTTAAAATATAGGAATCTTACAAATACAGGAATATAAATATAGAAAATCGCTTTTTAAGTAAGCAATTAGAACATTAATAAAAATCTCTATTTTTATTCCTTTTTAATATAAAGATTACAAGGTACTTTTGATGACTTATACTAAGGTCAAGGAACAGGGAATAAACATTAGGTGCTTACTAATTAAGAAAGTTCATCCAGATGTTTTATAACAAACTATTTCATTCAAGCAAGATATAATATGCATCTCTTGTAGGCCAATCTGCTTTTAGTATAGCTTTTCCCACTTGTAATTTCATACCCACCTAATGCTGGGGTCATTTAATCTTCATGTGAAGGACAAAACTAAGAGACTTAGATGAACTCAAAGAAGCTGTGAGAGACTAAAGAAGGGGTGACAACTTCTTTGAAATTTGCTCTGCATCCAACAGCCAGGTTTTCATATAACCAAAGTTAGAAAACAAAATAACCCTCTAAACGGAGATGAGGAAGCCCCATGGTCTTTGGGATTCCCTGTGATGATCACCATTAGTGTATCTTACCTTCTAAGTAAGATAAATTTCTTCTCCATTCTTAACCCTAATTCAGGATATTTCTATGGAAGGAAATTTGTGTCATGCATCTCAGCATAAAAGGAATAAAAAGGACAAAAAAAATGAAAGAGCAAGCTGCTGTTCTGTGCCATAACGGATACTACTTTTAGTCTATTTACAAAGGCATTTCACTAAGGATGTGACTTTCCCTTCAAACTGGCTTTTTTTGGAATGCAAATGAATCCTTGTCCACTGAAAACCCACCTACACTCCTACTTTCATTTTCATAACTTCCCCTTTCTCATCTGCGGTATCCTATGGAATATCATTGAACCAGTGGAAAGGCAATGAGCCCTTCACTCAACTAAGAGAACACATCTGAACTCCACACAAAAGTAACACGTTGCATTGACACGATGAAAAATGATTCACTGAAGACTTCCTGCTTTCTTAGCCTTTATCAGTTGCTCATTCAAGACAACGAAACCGGCTGTTACAAAGGGCTGATGTTTGCTTTACAAAAGAAGAAAAGCTCCCTCTGTACACACATTCTTATTCTTCCTCTGATTCCAGTGTTAATAGCATTTGACAGGAATGGTAATTTGTTTTTTTTTTAAAACCATAATTCATTTAGTGCTGTTCTGCTTTTTTATTGTATGTTTTACACATTGGTGCATAGAAACATTGTTGTATTATAACAATTCTATTCCTTCCAGTAATCATTCATTCAAGAGGGCTATTTGAGAGTCTATGGGGACAGGGGATGAATTGTGGAAGTGCCAGGAGGCCGGGAGAATGAGGAGAGGGTGAGAAGGAAGAGTGTGGGGTAGGAGGAAGATGGAGACAGAAACAATCACAGAAGGGATAATTACATGGGGTGACAACTGCATGAGAAAACAGTAAGAACTGGGAAGAAGAAAACCCCTGAAAAGTACCATAGCTTTATGTCCATTAGTAGGTAAAGGATTCTAACCTACATCTTCTCTTGCTCTAAAGGGATCTGTAGGGGTGTTGACATTCCTGAGTGTTTTTGAGAGAGGGAGGTGAATGCTTCTCTACCTCTACAGGTAAAATTACACACAGCTGAGGAAGAGGGTCAAAGCAGAAGTCCCACATATAAATGTGTTTTGTCCACTGAAACTATAGTCAGCCCTCAAAATCCATGGACTCAACCAGCCATTGATTAAAAAAAAAAAATAGCCTGGAGGTGTAGCTATAAGATAAGCACATGCTTATACACAGGTGCTTGAGTTTAATCCATTGTGTGTGTACACACACACACACACACACACACAAATCTGTCCTGAACACATACATTCTCATCAATAAATTTCTTGTAAATAAATTGATATTCTGTCATTGTTTACAGACTAACAATAGAGTATAACTCCAATTTATATAGCATTTATATTGTATTAGATTTTATAAGTAATCTGGATAGGAGTTAAATTATATGGGAAGATGTGCATAAAATATAAGCAAGTACTATGTCATATTTGTACATAGGAGGAGTCATGGAACTAATAATCTCTCAGGGATACCAAGAGATGAGTGTAATTCCACTACTCTCCTTGGATAAGAACTGATAGGCCTAGGAAATCTCTCTGAAGTTAACCTATCCCTAAACTACCTTGAATAATCAGTGATGTAAGAATGCCCAGTATCTGCCAACCCTGATATGTGAAGATCTAGTACAGTCATGGTTCTCCCTTTGAGGAATCTTTTTTCCAGTTGGGCATTCTGGCCACCACACAGCAAACATGAAGAATACAGGATGAACTTAAAAGTCACTTCCATCATTTGCTAAATAACCACTTAGTGCCAAGAATTGTACTTTGTGCTTGAATTTATTTCTCTGATCCTCACAACTTATCTGCAAGTATTATTTTCATTTTTATTGATGAGGAAACAGAATCTGAGAAGTTCATTAATTGATCGTGGTCACAAAATTAGTGAAGGTAAGAATTCTAATCCAAGACACTGCAGAGCCCAGGTGTTTCCATGTGACCATGGGGCTTGCCAAAGCACATACAGAGCTAGAGCACCACTCAGCTAGGAGCTCTGGGTATTGATCAGCAGGAACCATCCTGCCTGCTTCATGAGAATGAAGCCGGTTCGTGATTAAGGTTTGTGATTAAGATCTCACTTGTCAATGGCTCAAGGATGAAAACAAGTTTACCAAAGTAGGTAGGAACAATTGACAAGTTCCCAGATCCACTCTGATGATGATGATGATAATCCTTCCTTTCAGTTAAAATACCCCCAGATAGTGGTAGACCAAGGATGAAAAGTTGAAGGAAGTGATTTTCCTTTCCCCATTGCTGTTGTCTTCCTGGCAAAACTAAAGAAAAACTCATGTCTGCATGTTCATACGTAAAATGGGATTAACAAGCTCTAACTTCTTACACCTTTAGGAGAAAATGGTTTCAGAGGCAACTGACTGGTACTGGGGTTGAAGATACAGACCTTTAGCTCACTTATTAAAGGAAAGAATGTCATGTCACAAAACTTCCAGATTGAGGAATGTATGTGGCAAATGACCTTATAAATTTAAAAACATGCTGATACTTTCTATTGTTTAGTGACATACATGCAGGTGGTAGAAATGCCTGGGGGTGGTAGATAACAAATTCAGAAGAGCAAACTCTGTAGGAAAGAGTATACACTCATCAAAGAAGGGGTCTCAGGAGGTCTCAGAAGGTCTCTGCTAGATTGGTCACGTCTTTTTTTGTTAAATTGGGTGGCAGATACTCTAATATATATATACTCTAATTAGATATTCTAATATATACTCTAATTCATTTTTCCCTCTCTTTATCCTGTTTTGTATATCTAAAACCTGTATAAAATATTTTTGATTGAAAGATACATAAAAGCAAGCACAGAATTACAAACACCAACAGGTGGCAATCACTGGGAGCGATAATTCCAATCCCTGAGGGCTGAAGCAGAGAGCCACTCCCTGACCAGGTGGGGATCCTGTACCTACACAACCCCGGTGGCTCCTCTCCTCAATAGACCACTGTGCTGCTTTGGTGGTCCCAGGTAGATCCAGCTGTCCAGAGCAGAGGTGTAGCAGGAGAAAGGAAGGAAGTCAGAAGAGGGACGATGAGAGCTGAGGATCAGGGGATGAGTGAGGGGAGGGACCCTTGTTAATCTCACCAGGCTGTTGCGGTTGAAAGGACCCACTTTGCTCCCAAGCAGCCGCTTATGTTATTATTTCTCTCAGCGGGTTTCAAGCTGCTTGCAATTCTCTGTTAGTTAATAAGAAAAGTGAGAGATGCAACAATTGCCTTTGCTTGGCTGGCTTGTAAAGGCTTTGTCACTCAAAAATGGCACAAAGGCCCTAATAACACCCTGTGCCATGAAGGCGGGTGTCAGGGAACAGACCAAAATCAATTATCTGGAAGCAAGAGGAGCAGCACACACGTACATAGAGGCATCCAGACCACATAATCCCATTAACAGGGTGCTGCTGCTCTCACGGGAGGGCATGGCCACACGGGAAAATTATAATTAAAAGTAAATAAAGGGAAAGGAGTCCCTGGTGCCCCGCTGTCACAACCCTCAACATGAGGTTGGTTCCACCCAAAGGTGGCAGGAATTCAGATGGCTCCTGCATGAGGCAAGCTTAGACAATGGGGAGCAGCAAGCTCTCATAGGTGTGGTGGCTAATCCTGCTTGTTAGTGACATTTAGTAACTGGATAAGGCATTTGGAAAGTGCCTGCAGTGTGCCCAGAGCCTGGCAGAATCTTCCTGACACAGAATATGAACAACTTTGCAGATTTTTAAAATGTGCATTGCTCTTGCTAAAGTAATATTATCGAGATATGAAAATAAGTGAATGGATGAATGAGTGAATGAATATGGTAGTAGGAAGGGTGGGTGATGGATCAAATTTTCCCTAAAACCAATAAAGAGAATTTGTAGAAGTTCAGTGATCTAGACCTGGCCTCAAACCAAGTAAATCAACATTTCTGAGAATGGAACTCAGGCTTCAGTAGTGTCAAATGACCCTTCAGGTGACTCCAAATGTTTAGCCAGCTCAAACTCTGGACTTGATGTTCTCTTACCAGCTTCTTCATCTAAATGTATAGGCTTTACTTGTGCAGTTATAAAAAGAAAAGAGCAGCCAGAGGCAATGGTGACAGGTAGGATCTGATCTCATCTCTGCCAATAATTAACATTGTGACTCTGGCAACTAAACTAAACACTTCAAACTGCTGTGTCTTCAACAGTTTAAAAGTGGGTGGGGGTGACAACTAGATGTCTTTGTGGTCCCTTCAGGTTTGACAGCTCTGTGACCTTGAAACCCCATAACCCAGAGCTGATATAGAATAGCTAGTGTAAATGTTTACTGAGTGCTTTTCCTGTGTACTGCGTATCTGTGGGGAGATCAAAGATGTGTATTTGATAGGAGGAAGATCAACCAGGTCCTATAATTCCTATTATACTCTAAAAAGATAGTGAATAGTGGGACAGACACATGGACTCCATATGGTATCTGTAAGCACAATAGAAAAGTGGTGTAACTATAGCCTTTGACACATTATTTCCATCATCTCTAGTTACTGAATTGATTAATTAATAGTACCAGTAATGGGTGAATCAAAGTGTGGCTTGTCTTTGAAAATTGAGTGTTTCTGCCTCACTAGCTATTAAATACACTTTGCACAACTTTCTAAGAGGCAAAGTATTGTACTGAACTGTGCATGATGTTTTCTAATATCCTAATCCAAATACACAAGCCCACAGATTTCATCAATATGTACAATATTCCACCAAAGGGATATGGTTCCTCTTCCAGTAAGGAAAAA
The DNA here is from genome assembly GCF_001458135.2 of Marmota marmota marmota. Lineage (NCBI taxonomy): Eukaryota > Metazoa > Chordata > Mammalia > Rodentia > Sciuridae > Marmota > Marmota marmota. The sequence goes on along the minus strand of NW_026000243.1, from coordinate 8,622,156 downwards.
ATTGTACCCAATGAGATTTTAGTTTGTTTCTAGGTTGAGATATTTATAACATATTCAAAAAGCCTCTTTTACTTTAAGTGTGTTTTACACATTTACTAAAGTCAGTAGGAGAGAGACTGGGTTGACATCAGGCAGGCCTGGGGTAGTGGTGCCCTGTGAAGAAATACCAATAGGATAGAAAAAAAAAAGCATTTGTAAATTGGAATCATCATAAAGAATGCACTGCACTGTGAACATAGGTTTTGGAGCAAGCAGGGAAGTTTCAGGCTACTGTCCCTTTCAGACTTTTGTATACTATGACTGGTGGGTGCTAAAAGCTGCTAATGTGTACAGAGTGTGGACAGCAAATGCCCTGGTCTCAAGCTTATTATTTTCAATGTTGTTGGAGGTGAAAAAATCTGTTTGAAGGAAAGCACAGTCAGGGAATTTTCCCTTATTTACAAGACAGTAAGTGGTAGAATTCAAACCCAGCAATAGCAGCTGGTATCTGCCTCAAGGCCTTCACAGCTCCTGTGAGGTTGGGGTAGCACTCAGAAATCAGGAGAGTGTGGAGAAATCACTAAGTGTAAACCAATGGCATACAAGGAAACAGCAATTCTCAAGTCAGTACAGGTGAGGGCCAGTTATTATTGTTAATTGGAATGGTGTGGCCAGTGCTGGACAATGGGTTAACACAGGTAAAACCAGAGGAGTGGCAGGAGGTGGGGCAGAGGGAATCATCTGCACAGAAGCTCAGCATCCGCTTCCAGGACAACTTTGGTAAAAGTCCAGGTACATGCTGCACTAACATGCTGAGTGTTCCTGGGATGTGCATATTTTCTGTCCTGGCCAATAAATGTGAATATTGGCTAAGAAACGATGCTGCTGCAGCAGAAATTTGAGGGTGGCATCTCTGCTGGAAGAACTTCACTGAGATGCCCAGGGAAAATCAAGACTATTTCAAGGTCAGGCTGAAGAATAAGACTGGAGAGGAAGTATTAGAGTCAAGTGTTTGTTTAAAAAAGTCGGTACAACCATTAAATTCTCACTGTCCCTTACTCCCTAATGATGATCTTATTTTTTCAAAATAGTCTGTTCTATGTGAAATCATCCTTAAGTCATAAATGTCATGTATATGCCCTGCCGTCATGTTGCTTGGGTTATAGTAGTAATGAATCAAATACATTATTAACACACAAGTACAATAATACATTTGAGTCTTTCAGGGATACAGAGTTCTCAGAACAGCCTGGGTGTGAATGAAAAACAGAGACTATCAGAGAGAAATTCTTCTTAATTTACTGAAATTAAAATCTAAAACAATAGACTTAGCTGAATCAAAATTAGAAAATAGATCTCCATATAACCTAGTTTTTAGATTTCTCAGAACCCTGTAAGTTCAGTAAGGAGTATTTGGAAAATATATGCAGTGCCACAGGAAAAACAAAAATAGTTAAAATTTCAAGGGAGGTTTAGATAAAATATTTGGAAGTCCTAGACTCTCGGAAGTCTATTCAGAGTATATGCAAACTAGACAGTGTGAATTTAACATTTATGCAGTCATTGTACATTGAGGGCTTTCTATGTTTTAGGCTATCCTAAGTGTGTTCCCTTAACCTTAAACATTAACTAAAGCCCTTAGCTGAAAGGAGGCTGCAAAGATGCATGGTCCAATTTAGCTTTGTGTAGAGCTTCCATTAGAGACATAGACCCCTACAATTGCCTTAACTTCAAAAGTTAATTTGCTATGATAGAAACTAAGTCCAGTCTAATTCTAATCCATTTGGGCCCTTATAAAGTTGCATGATTTGGAACAAGTCTTCAAAACTCAGTTTCTTTGCCTGTCTATGATGAACTAGACTAAATGGTCTTTAAATTCATTTTATAAATTTAATGTCTGATGAACTCCTTTCCCCACCCAGGTGTCATTAATCCATATTAACAAAGCCTCTATAATGGACATACCTAAGAAGGGACATATCCCATGTTTGTAAGAATATCAACTCTGATTTTTCAGAGCTTTTAAGAAGGTCATCTCAGGGGGAGTGATTTTCTACTTTTTGACAAATAAAGGGGAGATAGCAATGGACCTTGTGCCAGCAGGTCACACCTCATGATGCTTCAGAAGGCAACATACTTATCCAGGTTTGTTGCATGTGGTATGTATTCATGATGAGTGACTGAGCCTCAGAGATATTCCTTTATGATCTCACTTGGTATGAGTCAGAATATATCCTCTTCTTGCTTACACATCTCTGGATTTTAGCCTTGGTTGTCACATAATTCACAAAAACAAAAATTTCCAGTGACTGATGAAAGATCCTCATACTTAGAAACACAAGAGCTTTTTGAGTTAAAAAAAAAAAAAGAAATAGGAGAAAAAATAAGGTAATTCAGGTGAGTAATTAAGATGTTAAAGTGGAAACAACTGTCCATTTGGCCAGATCACTCTCCTCAGTCCCAACTCCAGGCTTCGCCAGCTCTGAAGATGAACTGAGGCTGAGATGCTGCAGTCCAGCCCTGCCCACATGCTGGAATCTGCTTCCACCACTGCCACCCAGAAGGAAGCAAGATTAAAGGCAGCTCCTTAATCCTCTTGCAAAGCTTCTTAAGCGTTTCTATCAGGGTCAGCTTAGTCAGTGCTTACTCAACCTGCCTGCAGAAAATATACCAATTTAGGTTCTTCTGCTGACTGTCAACTTGAGAGAAATGAAAGACTGGATCCTGATGAAGGGACAGGCTGGGGAGAGAAGCTGGTGGCAGGGGGCAGGCAAAGGGGGTTCCCAAATCATCCACTGTGCAGAGAGGGGATCTAATTTCCACTCCCAGGATAATTTTCGTTTTATTGACTTAATTTTCCCTCTCGAAAGGATTCTTCAAGAATCCTAATACGTATAGGGCACCTACTGGGCTTCAGGGCTATGCTAGATGATTTTTGTGAACAGGAAAGGCAATGCCCAGGAGGAAGTCATATTTAAGCACTAATCTGACAGATAAATTGCAGTTAGTGTCACCAGAAAGGCAGGGTGTGAGAGGGAGGGGCAGGGCAGTAAGGGTAAGTATCGAAATGGGTATTGAAGATCAAAGGGTCATGAAGTTCAAAAAGTTCTTTCTAAGCCAAGTTCAAGCCTGTATATTTTTGTATGCAAGTATTGTTATTTGGCAACATGATCCCATTTGCATCTTGAAAGATCTGATTGTTGCATAGAAAAAGATTGGAAGAAAGCAAAGATGAATAAAGAAGACCAAAATCCATGGCTGGGGTCTTTTGTTATGAGAAGGTGGCAGTGGGGCTGAGGAGAGGTGGTTGTTTTGGAAAGAGAATTAGGAGGTTTGATTGTGAGGGTTTATTTTGTGATTATATGATGCTGAGGAAACGAAGGGCATCCAAATTAAAGGTCAGGTATCTAGGGCACTGGAGCAGGTGCAGCAATGCAGAATGAAGGGCATTCTGGAGAGGTGATGGGTGGAGTTGATCTTGGCATGCAGGGAAGTGAGACAAGATACAGAAATAAGTAGCAAGAACTTGAAGTGGTTGGAAAAGGAATTGCCTCTCACTTCCCTTTTCTAGATGATTGTTTATTTGTTTGCTTGTTCGATTGTCTCTGAATTGATTAGAAAGAGAGACAAGTTACAGGAGTTCTTTTAGAGCTAGACCATGGAGATATATATGTGAAAGCAGAGAGCAGAGTTGAGTGAATATGCATTACCTTCTGAAACTGCATAAAAGGGTTCCATACCCTTTGTTTCCACAATGACCAAGTTTATGTGTGATAAGAATCTATTTGTATGGGCTCACATTCTGCCTCAGCAGAGAACCAGCTGGGGGACACACCTAGAGGGAAGTCGGAGGAGGAGAGCCAGGTGCCAGCTTTCATAGCAGCTTTGTTAATGATCTGGAAGAGGAAGTAAACTGCACATTCATGAAGTTTTCAGCTGAGTAGCCAAAAAGGGGAAACACCAGGGAGAATAGCAAAATAATTGGAGTAAAACTCAAGTGGCTGCAGAGAATAGGGACCATGTGAACCCACTTTTGCATTGGTGATTTATTACAATTTGGACTGCATTCTTTCTGAAGAGAGATGAGAAGAATGTCCTATTAGGTCTCTAGGACGTATATTAGCTCTACAACATCAGTGGGTTGCAGTTCATTCAATGCTTCATTAGTTGTTAAATGACAGATAGTGATAATATTAATCATACATGGCTAACATTTATTTAGCTCTTCCTGTGGACCTAACACTGAGCTCAGTCCTTTGTCTCCTGTCCTGCACTGTGAATTCTATGAGGTAAGCACTGATGTAGTACAATGAGGAGACGAAAGACAGGGTTGAAGTGGCAAAGGTGAAATTAGAACCCAGATCACTGAGATTCTTAACAACCACTTTATACTGCAAGTAGCATCATAGAGGTAATGTTTCAACCAATCTCCCAGAAAAAAGATTATTTATAGAGCTGAATGAGTCTAATAATTATAACACCATTTTCATTTTGTTGGGGAAACTCTATGTGGATGAGCTATCTACATCAAAACTCCCTAGCTTCCTCATCTATAAAATCTGCCCATGGAAAACTCTCAACCATTCTTTAAGCTAAAGCTCAATTATCTCTTCCTTTGAGCATCCCAGACTCCCCCAGGCAGAGGCCATAAATTCTTGTATTCCTCAAAGCCCCAGTTCATCCATTATAATAATGTAGTTCATGATGTATTAACAATCATTCCATATATGTGTCTTCCTCATTAGTTTATGAGAAAGAATCTTATATGCTTCCTCCTTATCTCCTTAGCATCTAGCAAAGTACCTTGAACTTAGTAATTTCTCAATAAATTTAGTTTGAAGAAATAAAACAGTGATGGAATCATAAAGTATGGGTACAGTTCACTTAAAATAACTTGGTGTCATGATAACAATCATCCAGTTACTGGAGAAGTCCCAAAAGAACATTAATTGATGACTATCAAATATTGATTAGAAAGAGAGACAAGTTGTAGGAGTTATAAATCCTCAGTTCTTAATACTTTTTTGCTTAATTACAAACAATGAACACCCACAAAGTCTTAGTAGATTTGATGATAATTTTTCTTATTGCTGACACATCTTTCTTATCACACAGTTGACAAGTCTGTGGTGAAATAAGGCTCAACCTATTAAAGGCAAATACATAAATAGGACAAATATAGGACATTATCCTATGTATCAAACAATCTTTTACTGTGTAATAGTCCACACCTTTTAACAGGCATATAGCAAGGATCTTAAGGATGTTGATGATACTTTAGTCTCATCTTTTGATGATCCCTCTCATATGCTCCTGTTCTCTTGCTTCATAGTAGTTGCAGATTCTCAAATTTACTAGAGTATCATGCTATGGACATGTGAACCAGGTTTCTCTTGGTGTATCTTTTCCTCCCAGCTTTGCCTTCCTCACTTTAATCTTAGTTCAGAGAAAAATTCCTCTGAGAAGTCCCACTATTTATCTGAGTGTCACCCCCTGACTCCCTTTGTCCCCTGAGAATACTCCTGGGCATCCTCATGGTATCTCTCAGGCACTTCTAACGTCCTCCAGCACTGGCTTTCAGTTCTTTCCTTCTGTGTCCTGTGCTCTAACCTAGGGTCTTATCTACTATTGTGTCCCAAGTATCTTTCACAAGGCCTGGTGTATGTTGTAGAGGAGGAATGGGAGAAAGCAAGAATGGATGACTGAAGAGGGGCAGGAAGTGTAGGCAGTTAGACTCCAATGCTATAGAGTTATTAATTGTTAGAGTTTAAATAGTTCTTTTCTAATTTTAGTTGACAAATATGAAGTGCTCTTTAGCCAAATGATTTATATCCAAGAGCAATTCCTCAAACCTCAATGTTGAAACGGAGTTGGTCCAAGCATCATTAGTTGTTGAAATGATACATCCGTTCTCTGTACTCTCACATGTAGTCAATATTAACCCATACATGATAATCCACAGCCTTACTAGAAGAGAAAATAAAGAAATAAAGGGGAAAACAGAGAGACTAAGACAGAGGGAAGGGTGGAGCAGGGAGAGAGAGAGAGGCAGAGAGAGCAGAGAAAGGCAAGAGTTTAGGCAAAAGTAGGAGCTAAATGGTGTTTTAAAGTCAGTGTTCCAGTGTTTCACAGAATTACTGTACATGCATCATGAGGCTGTTAGACTGGGAACAGATTTAAAACCGTGGAGCGTCGTGGTTTGCTGACAACCTCCATTCAACTGAATTTCCTACCAGCATCATCTACTGTAAACACTTGATCCAGAGATGGTGTTGTGACTTTTTTAAAAACCTTATACAAGATGTAGATTATCTCAGGGCTAAAAGGTGAAAAATAATTATATCTTTAAAGGCCATTGCAAATTCCAGATGCTGGCACAGCTGTATTTTAATATTCCAATACTAGGACAAGAGCGAATCTTGCTATGTGCCTCTTATCTTCCCCTCACATACCAGTGCTGTCAATGCCATTGGCAATTTTACATGTAAATGAGCCCATCCATCACTCCTTACTCTGCAGCAACTCACTTCTAAGCCTGCCATAGAGTTACACCATTAAATCTCCCTGCTTTACAATATACATCATGACATATTTGACATCAATCAGCTGTGTCAGCCTGCTCACTGTAAACCATAAACTTGCTCTGCATCCCTCCCTGTATGGGGTGATTAAACCTGCTTGGGGTAGCTTCCTGATTATGGTGATAAATGCTGCTTAGTTTCTGACTCGCTCTTCCTCCACCCATTCCTAGCCTCTGCCCTGAGCACCTCATGCCTGCCCATTGGAGGAGGTAGTGGTCAGTGGAAGAGCATATTCAGGTGGTGATTGTATACTTGGGTTTAATCCTGACTTTGGCAATTACTGCTTGGCTGTGAATTTTCTCTTTGTTATTTTAGAATGAGGATGAGAAACTGCATCTTTCATTGTGCCATGAGGACACAAGAGAGGAGAACTGTATTTAGAATTTTTTTTCATAACAGTCCTCCTGCCAGTTAGAGGCAGACTAGGAGAGTGATTCCCCATACCCAGTGATGGAGACTAACACATACCCACCAGACTCTTATATATAACAGGTGATTCCTGGCAGGTTAGTACTAATTACCTCCCAGTCCTACTCAGGAAAGCATATCAAAATTCATGTGAGCTAAAATGATATTATTATAAACATCACCTTGACATGGATCTAATCAAATTTTTAAACATTTCATTTGTAAATTTCAGCATGTTATTGTTAGAAGGAACACATTAGCTGTGACACGCTGAGAACTTGTATCACACCACACAGCTGATCACAATGCACCAATGCATCATAACAATGCCTTGAAATCCACCAGAATGGAAAATACTAGTGTTCTGTTTTTGTTTTTTCGAGCAGAGAAATTCAAGAGAATCTCAGCAACATGAAGAGATACTCCACTGAACTGACTAGGCAATCCATCTGATCACTCCAAAAGTCCTTTCGTCCTTCCTTCTGTTGAGTCTGAGAGAGCAGTTACTTCTCTTGTTTGCTGGCACAAAGACCAAGCCATCTGCTGACCAGTGGAAGCAGCCTCGATCATGTGTGCATCCAGAATATCTCCTAGGCAATAAATCAGAAGGCTCTTTGGACCCAACAAAACACAGAGTGGTAAGCATTCTTTATCCACAGTTATCCCATTCAAACACAGGAGGAGTACCTGCCCACCTGCTGCTTGTCCTGGATTCTGTCTGTCTGGCTACCCAGGTTGTCTTTTCCTAATGATCTCATTCATCTACCAGAGTCCATAGTGGTCTGTCCAGAGCAGACCGAACAAACCCATCTGGAAGTAACAGAGGGAGGAATGTGCTACTGATACAGCCACAAATCAGATTCAGTGTCAGATGCCCGAGAAATGCCAGGGCATCTTTAGGGTGGGTTGCAGAGAGTAAAGAGAAATATAAGGGAAGATGGCAGAGATGGGGAAAGGGAATCATTCTGTGTAGGGGATGCAGCTGAGATCATGAAGGCTAAGGAGGGAGTGGGTAGAGAAAGGGAGGGAGGAGAGAAGCAGAAAGCAGAGGAGGGGCAGGAAGGGAACAAAAGGAGAAAGTTAGCTTCTTGCTTTCATTCTTGGGACATCCAGAGTAATGAACCCTCTTTCTAGAGAAGATGAATGGGCAGCTGTAGAGATTATGAGTGAGGTTTTATTGCAGATCAATAAATCTGTGTCACAGATTCCCATCTGGAGGGAGTTTTAATTTAAAGGAAAGAGTGATGAGCTCACAATGACAATCAATCAAAAAGTTGTGTATTCACGTATGCATTAACCTTCTATCAAAACACATCGACGTGAAGGCAGGAGTAGGGAGACAAATCTCATGGGATTGCGAAGGACAGCCACGGGAGCCCAATAGCTCACCTGCCTTGGGACACAGTGAGAGACACTACTGTCTCACTTGGCACACTGGCCCACGTCTTTGACAAGAATGAAGGGGAAAGCTGAGGATTTATAATGGTGCCGTTAACAGGAATTGCTGTTTGTCACTAGGCGACAGCTGCCTCAGATCAAAATCAAGAAGAGTTCTCCAAAAAAGGAGAAAGGAGATTTCACAGCAACCAAACTGAGATAGCAGCTGACAGAGGAGAAGAGAGGAACATGTCTAGGAAATTTTGAAACCAGGGTTTAAACACAATTTGAAGTGCTGGACACAACTCTGACACTGCCCCTGTTGTTACCTCTCCACTTCATGGACCCCAGTCCTACACAGGTGGCCCACGTGATCATAGAAGTAACTGGTTGCCACACAAGGTGCAGCTGTGAGCTAATAGCAGCAAATTCCCTGAGTCAAGGGACGGTGGAGGTCAATCAGAAGCAGGCAGTGCTCATCAGTTACTCAAGATGTTCCAGGAAAGCTGAGAGTAGATAGAGGGAACATTCGTTTGCTAGCCAATCGTTGCTCTTGTTACAGGACAATCTAGATGAGCGTACTCTTCTTTCAAATACTCAGAGAAATATGAGAAGGAACTAAAGAAGTTAACCATGTAGGGTCCATTACTAAAACAATCAACTAATGAGCATCTCTGCACACAACTTACACAGTCAGCGCCCTGCATCCACAGGTTCTGTATCCATGAGTTCAACCAACCACAAGTTAAAAAAAAAAAGAATATGTTATAAAAACATTGTGTCTGTACAGAACATGTACATGTGCAGAATTATATTTTTCTTTTCACTATTCCCTAAATAATATAGTTCTTTAACTCTTTACATAACATTTACATGGTACTAGACATTATTAGTAATCTAGAGATGATTTAAAGTACACAGGAGGATGTGCATAGTTATAAGCAAATCCTATGACATTTCACATCAGGGACTCATGTGCTGACAGATTTTGGTATCATGAGGTTTCTGGAACCAACCCCCATGGATATTGAGAGAAGACTGAACATATAGAATTTCATGTGTGTATGTTAATGCTAATATAGCCACAAGTCACATATGTATATACTGTTTCCTTCATTTTCTAGTACATAAAAAGAGGAGATATCTCTGTTCCTACTAATACTGCTAAGTAGATACATTATATTATAAATGATGGAAAATTTGAGACTCCAGAGGATCAAAAAGTCTTGGATTTTACCTAAATCCATCTGACCTCATTTAGAAGGCATTTTTTGTCCCACCACTTCTTGTTAAGCTAATGGACATACAGGTGCTTGCCTCCAGTACCTGATCCCACATCCATTTCCACCCTCATTCTTAATAACCCCCTCCTATGAGGGCTGCTTCACAGTGGTGACTTTGTAATACAAAGTTTAGCACATGCTGTTTTCCACAGGTGGGAATACTCCTGCCTCCTCTGACCTCTGTGATCCACTTGACCCTTGGATAACTAATTCATGGCCTCTGCCCTGTGACCCCTGCCCTGGCAACATGTACTCTACTGAACAGGACCAATTCTTCTTCATTTTATACCACGTATAATCTAGATCAGAGCATTTCTTTCTTTCTTTTTTTTGTTTTGAACTTACATGTTTTGTTATAGTCATTATTTTTAATTAAAAATTATTGAATACAGGAGTACAGTTGAATAGGAAGAATAACTTCTAATGTTCTATAGCACAGTAGGATAGCTACAGCTGACAAATAATTGGATATTTCAAAACAGGCAGTGAAGAGAATTTTGCAATGTTCCCAACACAATGAAAAGCTAAGTGTCCAAAGCAATAGATATGCCAGTTACCCTCATCTTATATGCTGTATATGTGGATTGAAATGTCACACTGTACCCAAGAAAGAATTGCAAATATTAAATGTCAGTTACAAATAAAATATATTTTAAAAATATATTTCCAGACATTTTTACATTTTTAAGGCTACAATGAGAGCATACATGATGAATTTTTTACACATTCTCTCATTTACTCAACATATATGGACTTATGTATTTATTACTTATATGACTTTTATTACATAATGTTCACAAGTACTGTGTCTTACACTTATTTGCTTCATGCTTAGCACAGTGTGTGGTCCATAGTAGATGCTTTACTGAGGAGGCCTGGAAGAGTATTTATCACTAATGATATTTGAATTCTGATCAAACCAATGGATGTACTTAACAACAGAAGTGCAAACAGGACAGCACTCCCTGAAGACTTTTTAACTGGACTGTCAATTCCTGGTTATCACTAGAAATCTGTGCATACTTTAGAAACCCTCTCCACTATTACCTTCACTACCTTTAAGACATCAAAATGTATTTACTTGTGAACATAGAATAGTTTATGAGGTTGGTTTATAAATCCCATTTCAAAGATCAGTAAAGTGCATCCTAGAAAGATCATGGGGATCTCATGACCCAGTGAGTCAATTCAGCCCCCCAAACAGTCCTAGACTTTGAGAATTATTACAGCAGAACCTCAGCTCACTGATCTTCTAAATCAAGTTTAAAAAATGATGACTCCAAAGTGTTCATCTTCAGCTTAAAATTTCTGTTTCCTGAGCCCTCTGCTGAATACTTGTGAAAATGACAGTTTTAGAAAAAATCGTGATATTCTTAATAATCTTCCTCACATCAATGAATATAATCTGAAGACTGCAGTTGGAAGCCATATACATGTAATCACCTGAAAGGCCTAAAGGGAGAAGGAACAGGGCATTGACAATAATTATAAAAGCAAAAGCAAGTATTTATTGAATGCCTAATATATGCCAGACATATTTCTAGGCACCAAAATGCAAAGGTGAGTCAACAAATTACCTTCCCTCAGGAGACCCACATGCCACATTAACATCACTGAACCAATGGTTACCATGGATATTCTCTGAGAGGTTTCCATGAACCAGACTCCCCTTGGCACCTGAGAGCTGCAATATTCTGAGTGGGCATTGTAACCCCACAGGACAGAGAGAATCCAGTAACTTGCATAAAGATACAAAGGGACACCATTCTGAATCCAGAACCCAAGCTGCAATTCTTCATAATGTGCCTCCTATTTTGTTATTGTTGTTGTTGTTGTTACTGTTGTTATTCTATTAGCATCATGTTACTATTGGGAGAGAACTTTCTGATTTGAAGTAGCCTTGTAACTGTTCCTGTTGCTTCCAATCTCTCAGTCCCAATTCTACTGCAACAAGAATGATTTTCTGAAATGAACACCTTGAAAGGCTCTATGTCACCTGTTGGATAAAGTTCCAGTTTGTCCTGAATGATCAAGACGAATGTCCATTTGCACTCTTCATTCCCTCTTTTGTACCATGACTACAGCAAGCTGCCACCTTGGAAAGACACTGCTGTTCTCCTTTGTGAGAACTATCCCCAGACTTTTCCCTCCTCTTCCTAATTAGGGATGTTTTGTGTTTCTTAAAGAGATCAGTCCAGTGCCACTTTTCCATGGAAGCCACTCCACAGCCTTCAGCCCTGCCTGTCTTCTAATCATTTGTTAGTGCCTCCAGCACGTGTTTTAGATCCCTTAACTGTATGTATTTCCTAATAAGTCTTTGGTAGTGCTTTAGATGTTTTTCTTCTTCCATTTGAGTTTGGGAACTTAAGAGCAGAGACTGCCTGATTACTGTCCTTATAGTGTCATTATGACTATAATGTAATAAGAGCTTCATAGACATTAATTTAATTTAATTGGTTCTTCATAATTTCAGAAAGTGCATTGCATCTATGAAATGGCTGACATGATGTGACATCTGAAAAGACCATTAGATCGGGAAACATGAAATCTGAGATATGCTCTTTACTGTTCTACTAACTTGCTGTGTGATGTTGGGCAAATTCCTTGACTCCTCTGAATCTCATTGCCTAATTCAGAATGAGAGGGTGACACCAGATAATGAATTTCATCGTGTTACACTTAAAAATCCTCAACAATCTTTCCGCACATTTTTTTTTTTTTGTATTTAGTAAGTATTAGTTGAGCATTTTCCCATCCAAAACACTCTTCTAGGCTTCAGGGATGTAGAAACAACCAAAATGGAAGTGAGAAGCTCACATGAAATCCTCATTTCAGATTGTGAGCTCACCAAGGCAATTATTATTAACCTCAAGTTATCTCCCAAAAGAGCAAAACTATAGTTTGCAGAGCTTTAAATTTGATCATAACTAGCTATTTTTAAAAGTTTTGAGTCATACTAGTTGAATACACATAAACAATTATTTACAGTTTGTCCTGTAATTGAGAACAACATTCTTCAAAGAATTTGCACGTAGATTTATAGAAAACCTCAATCACAGCATGGAATTGACCAGGCCATCTAATTTGCCTCATTGACCACCTTTTAAAAGAATGTTGTCAAATCCATGCTGTTTCATTTTTTTAGGCTTGTATGAAGATATAACAGAATGATCAACATTTCTGCTGAAAACACAAATTGAAATTATGGATGTCTAATCTAATTTTCCCACAGACAATATGTTATCATGTAGGTTACTTTCCTCGCCAAATGTGTGTTGTCTGACATTTTATAGGCATGACCACAAACATCACATTTAATTTTGTGCAAATAATAAAACTGTTTTCTTCTTTAAAGCATAAAGCTTACTAAATCAGTTTGCTCCATTAAATTCAACTACTATTATCAGCAACAAAATTATATGAGGGTCTCTGATAGCCACTGTAAGAAGTGAAGAGTGAATAAGATATTGTTCGGCCATTGGGAGTTTGTTCTATTTTGACAATATGAAAAGTGCATAAATGTGCTAAAAGTCGTAAGATGTGCTAAAAGTCTTAAAGGAGGAATAACATGAATTAACATTTATTGATCAATTGCCATGTGCTAGGTGCAATCATACAATCTTTTGTAAGTATTATTGTCCTTCTATGGTGAATTATAGAATTAGAGTAGCATAAACTACTTAAAAATTAGAACTAAAGGTCTATTCATCTTAGCCCAAAGCCTAATATAGGTCTGATAACTATAATTCATGCTTTTTCTGTGTTGGGGGCACACACACACATATTTGTTAAAAAGAAATAGAAGAAGTCGTCTTGAAAGGGAAGATATTTATACTGAACTTTGTTAAAGATGAGTAGAATTTTGGTGAATTGATAACAAAGGAAGAATTCTAATGTGAAGGAAAGACCAGAATAAAAGCTAAGAGAGAGGAAATCATTGTACAGTCCTTCCTCTCTATCCACATACTCAACCAATAGCAGATCAAAAAATATTTTTAAATTGCATCTATATTGAAAATATATAGAATTTTTCCTTGTTGTTATTACCTAAACAATACAGTGTAACACTCTTTAGTTAACATTTACACTTAGTTAGGTTTTGAAGTATATGTAGGGATATGTATTCATTTTATGTAAGCACTAGAACGTCTTTAATAAAGGCCTTGGACATCTGCAGAGTATGGGAACTATGGGGGAGTATGGAACCAATCCCCCACGTATGCCAAGGGACCTCTGCATGTTCCTATGCAATAACAAGCACTCCAGATTGGCTGGAAGGTAAGGGTTGTCAATGATGTCCTGTTTATTCCATGTTAGATGCTGGGCTGCAAAGATGAATAAGGTGGCCATGGTATCTCTGCTTTATTAAAGCAGATATTATGATATAGATGCTTTAACCCATTATGTTGCTATAACAAAATACCCAAGACTAAGTAATATAGACCAGAAATTTACTTCTCATAGCTGTGGAGGCTGGGAGTTTTGAGATCAAGTTTCCACCAGATTTGGTGTCTAATGAGAGTCCAGACTCCAATTTGCAGGTGGTGCCTGATTGCTACATCCTCTGGATGGGAGCAGTGTTGAGTCCTTACATGATGCAAGGAGGAGAAAGCACAATAATGGGACTCAGCAACTTCCCCCCAGCTATTTGACAACAGACTAATGCCTTCATGAGGATAGAGTCTTCATACTCAATGCCTTCCCAAGAGACCCCACCTTCCAGCACTGCCATAATGGAGATTAGATGTAAATACATGAAACTGGGGAGACACATTCAAACATTAGCATGGGACTAAAGAGAAAGAAATGGTTATTGATGTCAGATTAGGTTAGGGAAGACTTTGCAGAGGATATGATCCTTGCACTGAGTTTTTTTTTTTTTTTTTTTTTCCCAGGGGGTGGTCATTCTGTCACAAAGCTACATCCCCAGCCCTTGTTTTTCATTTTGACACAGGGTGTCCCTAAGTTAGGTAGAGCCTCACTAATGCGATCCTCCTGCCTCAGCCTCCCCAGTCACTGGGATTACAGAC
>NW_026000243.1:8584490-8606847 GCF_001458135.2 Marmota marmota marmota | reverse complement strand
TTTTTTTTTTTTTTTTTTTTTTACCAGGGATTAAACTCTGGGGCACTCGACAACTAAGCCACACCCCCAGCTCTATTTTGTATTTTATTTAGAGACAGGGTCTCACTGAGTTGCTTAGTGCCTTGCTTTTGCTGAGGCTGGCTTTGAATTTGTAATCCCCCTGCCTCAGCTTCCGAAGTCGCTGGGATTACAGGTGTGTACCACCATGCTGGGCCTTTGCACTGAGTTTTGAAAGATGAAGACTTGCAAATCAGCAAGGAGATGGAGTGAGGTAGAGTATGATGATAGAGGAAATTATAATCCAGGCAGAAGGAGCATCACATTCAAACACAGAGGCATCACCGAGAGTGGCATGTCCTGGAAACCATTGGTAACTGGTGTGGAACGGATGCTTGGCATGTGCAAGGAGGAAGAAGGTGAGGCCTGAGGCAGTCCAGAGCACACACACAAGATATTCAGTGCCAAGCTTAAGAGTTTGACCTGACCCCACTCACCCATGCCTGAAAAAGTAATTTGGACTTAACTTTCCTAGCAAAGGAGGCATCATTAATGTTTGCTGATTAAGGGGTATCAGGGTCAGAGCTGTACTCTGGGGAGATATATCTAGCAGAGTAATAAAGAGCAAGACACAGAGGCGGGGGTGATGAATTAATTGGTTGTTCTGATGGTTCAACCAAGAAGTAATGAAATGATAAAGGACAGTGGAGGTAGAGATGAACAGGAGCAGTGGGAAATTATCAAGCTAACATCAACAGATCAACAGACCTAAAAGACAGGTTTCATGTACGGCAAGGGAGACAGAAGTGGTAATATTCTGCAGGCGATTATAGATGTAGGATTAGATTTCAGGATAGAAGTCAGGGCTGGAAATGGATTTAGGCATCATTCCCACTGAGGTGATAATTGGACAGTGGGAGGTGACAAGAACATCAAGGAATTTAATATATAAAAATAAAAGGGCCAGGCACAAAACTCCAGAGGATACCTTCACTTGGGAAATACTGCAGGACATGGGAACAGACCAAGGGGCAGAAGACAAGAAGTCAAAATGTTAGAAAAAGGGAGGAGGGGGACATCTTGAATATTAGGAAGGTGGATTTTCACACAGCAGAGTAATAGATGGCTGGGAGAGAAGAGATACAGAAGGAGTAGGTTGGATTGAGATTCAGCCAATTTGTTAATTAATAAGTCAGTGATAAACTTCAAGAGAGGAGTTGGAAAAAGTGTTAAAGGCAGAAAACAGGTGGCAGAATCCATAGAAGCATAGAGACATCAGTAAACACGAAGTGCAGAACGTTCTCTCACAAGTTTGTCAGAGAAAATGATGCCTATCCTCCAGGCATGGGGTGGGGGGGGGGACAAAAATCTTATCTAAATTTGCCTTATTTGCTGCTTAACATCTCTGGTTTTGGAAACTGAGAACGCTAGGTAAATGATATGTTGGAATATTTGCATTGTCCACGGTCCTTGCCAACTCTGAACAATGCAAAGCTGGGTCTACATATGCCCAAATGTTCACGCTCATGTACTTAATATATCAGACTCTCTCCCAAGCAAGAGTCATTCTTTTGCAATTCTCAACAGCAGCCAAGGCCACTGCACTACATAATGGATAAAGCTCAATCAATAATCTGATGAGCAATTTTATAAAGTGGGGGAAAATAACACTGTGCTTTTGTTTTTTTTTTCCTCTCTTCCATAATCTAGCAGGCTTTTAGTTAGCCATACAAAGTGCAGGAAGGAAGGTTAGCCCAACATGCTCTGGGCACAGGAAATTACCCAGCTATCTGAACTCTCAACATATACCAACCACAGATCAATAGATCAAGAGCAGAGCTGAGGATGCCATGGACTCAGCAGCTCATCTTCAGGCACCTGCGCCATCACTTTCCCAGCAATCTCTCTTCCTGCCAGCACTCCAGTCGCTGCAATGCCTTCAGGGTCCCACAGAGGGTGATGCCCATGGGAACCAGCAGTGTGCAGCCTTCTATTGAAGGCATCTCTGAGTTTGGTGGGTACGCAGATAGAAGTGATATCAGGGGATTATGCATTCTCAGGGAGAATAAATGACAGTAGATAAAACTCCAAGTAGTTGAAATGCTTTCTTTCTTTTCTTTTCTTTTTTTTTTGGGGGGGGGGGCGGTGCAAATAGTCCAGAGTAAAATGAAAAGAGGCAGGGCCAAGAGGAAGGAAAAGGTACGAGAAAGAGAAGCAAGAGAAAGGCTGAATTAATTCTAAATATGAGAATTTTCTGAGAGGCATTAGCCACTCTTGAGAAAATGAATAGGCTTTCTCCTCACATTTATTAAATTTCTATGATTCTCTAATTCAGGAGTCTTTTAATCTTCAGTTGGAAGATGAAATACCTCAGGTGCATGTCACGAAAAAAGGATAGATCTCTCTTCCGTACATATTGTAATGCTGGAATTAGTTCTGAATGGGAGGTAAAGATGAGAAGGAACTGCCTGGATTGGGGCAGAGGCATCTCAGGAGGTCTGTTTGGGTCAGCACAGGGCTGGGCTTCTTGACCTTACATCAGGGAGGATATACCAGCTCACACTCAGACAAAGGGGAGCAGGAGAAATTACAAGATGTTAGAAAGTGTTATGCACTACGCCTAGTGAGTCACCTCTACATCACATCAAACCCACTGTGAGCCCTGTGAACTATTTTTTACCAAGTGTTATGGAGAGAGCATCAGGTTTGTAAAAAGGTGGACTTGTTCTACTGCCACCCGTAATTGGATATGTCATTTAACTCTGGTTTTCTTATTTATGATAGTGCATTATAAATAGTTCACCTTTCTTCCTTAGTGTGAGAACAAAATAGGAAAAAAAAACATAAAAATGTGCAAGAAAAAAGTGGTCAGAATGGCTTAATAGAAACACAGGAGGCCAACACACTTGAAAGAGGGAGGAAATGCCCCTCAGTAAGGATGTTTTAAAAATGAAATGACTGTTCTCTGGGGAAATTGCCATAGGCTCTAGTTCCATTGTCTGAGTGGAAAGAACACCATCTCTATGGAGATACTGGCTTTCACAAGCAAAATTAAAGGTTCTGAGGGTCACAAGAGTGAACAAAAAGAAGGGACAAGGGATGGGCACAAGGTTGTTCCTTGGCTCAGGGAGGATCTGGATATCTCAGCTGAGACACCTGCCTATCCAGTACAATTCCAAATATTCAGTTGATCCACATGAGAGATCCTATACTCCAGAAGGACAAATACATTTCACCTATATCTTCTCTGTTATGATTTAAAATCTGAACTTCCGAAAAAGCCATTTTTCTGCTTTTCTCCATGACTTGGTAAAAATAGTTCATGTGGGTCACAGTGGGTTTTATGTAACGCAGAGGTGACTCATTGAGTGTTGTGCAAAAGTGCTAATCTTCTCCCAACAACTTCTGAATTCTTTAATTTCTCTGACACATTAATTCTAACCCCTTCCCACAAGGACCAGCATCCCTGAGAATCCCGGAACAGAAATTATAGCAATTTACTATAACCAGAATCAAATTCCAAGGTTGGAGAGCATGGGCCAAGTCCTGCCATTAATTCAAACATCCATGTGAAAGATTATGGTGGGCAGCTGTGATTCCATTAAAGGGGGCAATTTCAACTCCATTTCCTTGATAAACAGACACAAGCTCACCCCTAAATTGGGCTTGATAGATTTGATTAGGGTAGAATTTTTGGAGGTTGTGATTTCTACAGGAAAATTGCTGTTTGATGTGCAAGGCCAAATTGCACTTGAAATCTCCTTGCAACCATGGAGGGGGGAGAAGGAAGAGGATTGAACACCTAGCCAATTGCTATCATCCAAGCAGCAGGGGAGTCAAGC
The DNA here is from genome assembly GCF_001458135.2 of Marmota marmota marmota. Lineage (NCBI taxonomy): Eukaryota > Metazoa > Chordata > Mammalia > Rodentia > Sciuridae > Marmota > Marmota marmota. The sequence goes on along the minus strand of NW_026000243.1, from coordinate 8,603,008 downwards.
TGTTGTATTCAAAATATCTGTTAGGTATGCAGCCAGTGTGTGCTGCAGAAAGCATGACATGCTCAGGGGAACCAATGATTAAAAGCAGCAAAACCAAGTGTTATTTAAACAAAGCAAAATGTACCCATCCAATTTCTTTTGTCCATGTGAATCTTTTGCTGGGGGAAAGAAAAATATGTAGCTTCCTTTGGTAAACCTGTGGTTCTATGTTTCAGAATTCCCACTGAGAGCCTAGGGACCAGGAAGGGATAAAAGTTGAAGCTCGCAACTTTAAGGTGCATTCTCTTGTCACAAACACAGAATGATATGTTAAATGACAGTAATACCTTTCAGTCTGTTTGGCTTTTGTCTTAAGCAAAATGTGAAACTTTGCATCTTTAGGTCAGCCTTACCAGATGAGGCAATGAGGGTTGTAATTATTTCTTTAAACCCTAGACTAAGAATCCAAAAGTCATAAACACTTTTTATTGGCAAATCTGTTTGCTTTTTAAGTGTAGGTACTTAAAGGAACACTCTAATTTCTCCAGCATTGCCCATTCGGCCTGGCCTGGTGCCACGTATGTAGAGAAATGAGATTTATTGAGGATCTAGAATGTGCCAAGAACCATACCAGATGCTTTATGTACACCATCTCACTAAATCTTGCAATAACTTTGCAGGTGGCTACTGTTTTCCTATTTTCAAATGAAGGTAATGAGCTCCATAAATGTTTAAAAAAAAGAAATGGACAACATCCTGTAAGTGGTAAGAGGTGGACAGGGATGCAAACGAAAATCATCCTGACACAAAAGTACAAATTGACTTCATCTTACTGGATTGCTGCCATAGTTGACACTAAGGCAGGAAGAACTCTAGTTGGGAAGAGAACACTTCAGGCTAATCATTTTAGAAAGGTTCCAATCCTTGATAGAATTATATAAGCTTGAAGGACAGTGTCAGTAATAAAGATCGAGAGAGGATGAAAATAATACATTACTCAAATTGCTACGTAAAGCAATCATAAAATCAGCTTGTGTTAAAGAGGAAAATAGATTGGTAAGTGCCAATCCAGAATCTCTAGAAGAAACAACAAAAAAAAAATCACTTTAAGGAAAAGAGGGGTTCTACGTGTTTGTCTGTCATTTCACATAATATTGTATTCTGTATCGTTTGGGGAATTAACACATGTAGAATTCACCTAATCACCATCTTGAATATGTCACTTGGTTTTAACTGAACCACTATGCTCCCCCCATCCCCCTGCCACCAAAGCAGAGATATTTGAGAATCCAGGTCACACCCACATGAATCTACTTTTGACAAAAGCAATACATTAAATGAAGATAGTATTGTTTTCATTTAATCTCATAAGCAGCCAGGATATGGAACAAAACCCACTCCAACCATAATTTGGAAGCATTTCTGTGTTTTCCCCCATCCCCTTGTACCTTCATCCATTTGCTTATTTAATCAACGCTTTCAGAAGTAGCCTTCTATGAGGATCAAATACTGCATTTAGAGTATCAGAACCTACTTTTTCAACCCAGCATCTGAATCACACTCAGACTTACTGATCTCTTTCTTTCCTCCTTCCCTGCTCACTTGTTTTTCCTGTGTCCACCAAGAGAAGGAAGACTCCTTGGGGGTGACAATCTACTTCCTACTCCTGCTTTGATAAGCAGGCACTGGATTCAAAGCTCCAGAATCTGCCTCCCCACTTCGGGTATACAAACAGACACCAAGTCTCCACTGAGCCAGGGAGTATCAGGCTGAACTTCTACTGGAAGAACTGGTTTTCTTGCTACCTTCAGTGGCAAAAAATTGCCACCTCTTCTCCAAACAAGACTTCTTTACAATTCTATCCTGTGTTTTCCCCATACATTATCTGATAAATAGAACATATAAATAAAATCCTTTGTAGTACAACTTGTGCACCTGCAGGGCTCCTTTTGGATGCCGGGGTGAAAATACCATATAACCCCAATAAGATCATGGGCAGAGCACAATACCCAGGCTCACTGTGTGCCTTTGGATGGCGTAGTTTGAAACACACTCTCCATTCAGAGTCATATAGGATGGGCCAGGTTGTCTTGGGAAGGGATGGGTTACAGTGTGTATTGCCATACTTGTCTTGGAAAGGGGTATTCTTAATTATGAAGGGTGGAAGTTATTTGTTATGAGCCACAAAATTCTTTACTCACCAATTAGTAACAATTAAATAATAATTAAACAACAAAATCCTTTACTGAAAGAATACTTGACAATTTTACTCCTTCTTTTGTGTGTGTGTATGTATGTGTGTGTGTGTGTGCTGTTTTAGAATTTTAATCAATAATTAATTGAACAAATATTTAGCCTGGACCAATTCCTGGGAAAGCATTCTTGATTAATACAGACATGGACTCTGCTCTCATGGAACTTGATAATTTAGAGGAGATATTATTCAGCAAGCAGTTAGAAGTTCACTGGATGTCACCATCTGCTTCCTGAAAACATCAAAGTAACCCAAGGCAGGTGCCTATACAGATGGTTATTATCCATCTACAGGGAAGAAGGTTGCAATACTCCAAATGAACTGTAGCAATATCTCAGAATCCACAGTTTGAGATGATCTACCACAATCACATTGCCATCTTCATTGAGATGCACAGTGACCACATAAAATTGTATGACCACATAAACTTGTTTGAAGTAAAGAAAGTTTACTGTCTCTCTTTTCTAAAATAGGAAACCTTAAAATAAACACCAACCATAGTACCTACCACATAATAAGTGTTTAATAACTACTTGTCAAACTGAAGAATTGCAATTTGCTCTAAAATAATCAGGAGTTGGATCCCTCATCTTGCCACCCCTACTACCATCTTGTAAAAGCTAGGCTGTGGGAGGGTAGGTGCAATTAATTACTTGGAGAGCTCTCCATCTCCTCTCCTCCATAGGTATTGTTTCTTAGGAAAAGAAAGAAAGGAAATTGCACCCTGTTTTTGTCTGATGTACCCACAATAATAGCTGCAACTAGGAAGAAGGATGGAGTGGGGGACCAGGAGAACCTACACCCTGCAGCCTGTACATCCACAGACCACAAGATGAGGATCACGAAGACTACTTAACAGCAAATCTTCCTTTAATTTATTACACCCCAACGCCCATTATTACTACCCTTTTATTGTTTAGGTCTCACATCAATATGCTTGGCTAATTTTTTTTCTGCCCAGCTGCCAACCTTGGGCAGCAGAACATCTGGTATATCCCCAAAGGGCATTAGCCCATTAAGAAAGGCAAATTGATTTTTTAAAAATTTCATAAATCAGCAGTCAAATGAAAAATGTCATTTTAAATTACAAACACAACGGAGTCGAACGAGTGGCTGCTACTTGTGCACAATTGGAATTATTTATGACTGTTTAATATTTGTTGGGGGTGCATTGTAATTTTAATTATGTGATACAAGGTGAGATAATTATTTACTGGTGCTGACATGGAATTGCCAATAATTACTTAATATTTGTTGGAAATTATTCAACAGTTTTTAATTAGTGATACATACTAAAGTGATTGTTATTTTCCAGTGAATATAAAAATCCATCTATGAGAAAAGACACCTGGGACTTACATTAGTAATTGTTCTAAAATGCATTATTGATTTATACACATTATCATACTTGTGTTATTACTTTTCAATATTTGAGGGATTCTTGCTTTCATCAGCAAAAGAACACAAAAGTAAGAAATAGCTCCCAGAGCGGGCCATCATCCAGAGGAAAAGGCATTTATTGGAACAGGCTCCATTTGTCTCATATTTCCTTGGGTTCTATCCGGAATAAACTCATGTGTTGCCATGAGCAGATGCAAATACTCTTTGTGCACTTAGTCTCTTCATTTTTATTACAAATTCCCCGTGGGCAGGAACCAGGTCTTTTTCTAGGGCTCACTGTATCCTGTCCTCTGTTACACAATTACACCTAAAGCAAATGGTCTACAAAGAGGTTCAGAAGACAAAGGATTGATAAATGTTTGCAGAGGTGAATATGTTTAACCTGATTTCAAAATTACACAGGTATTACATGATACTCTATTAATAGGTACAACTTTCACATTTTGGTGTATCTGTTAAAATAAATTTAGAAAATAATAAAAATAAAATTGTGCAGATGAAGATGTGAACCAGAGATATTTGTCAATCTATTTTTTCCTCTGGTTGATGTTCCTTTGGTCACCCTTGGAAACCACACACACACACACACAAAAAAAAAAAAAAAAAAAAAACAATGAAAAAAATGATCTAACCAGTTTCTAATAAATGATCTCAAGCCATTCACTTGGTGTAAAGATTACTCAGGAACACCATTACTTACTAAACACATTATTCAGGATCTTTTTTATGTTAAAAAGCATTTAATTAGAATTACATTATTAGAGGCTGCTAAGTATTTCCTTTAGTTATTCATTAAACAATGAAGTGCTTTGCTAAGAGAAAACAAAAGGAAGAAAGATCTTCCTATCTCATCATTTGCTAAATATTTTCAATGAATTACTAATGATCATTTCCAACTATTTGTAAGTGTAATAAACCCAACCCCTCCTACGCTGCCTTGTTACACCTGTCAGGAGAAAAGGATGCAGGGATTCTGTCTCTAGAGAGACGAGGCATTGCTTTCACTCAGTTGCAGGTTATAGGGACCCAGATAGAAGCAAATGCTTCCTCCCTTGGACATCACTTAGCTCCAGCTCCAGCCTCTCACCTCATCCATACACAATGCCAAAGTCATCCCACATTCCTTAGAGCTCCTTACTGTCCCACAGCTCCAAATACATCCTCTATATTCTTTTCAGAGGTTCTGAGGCTGGGACTCAACAAATGGCATTTCTTCCTTGTCAATTGGATTCTTATCAGGTTCTCCAGCAGGGGCCATTAAGGAAGGATGGAGAGCAGAAAAGAGGACTTATTTTTCCTGTCAACATCACCCCAACTGAAGCAGCTTCTTGCCATGCTTCCCAACACAGCCCATTGCTCACTCAAAGGAATTAGAAGCACATCAGTGGCCTCTCCCAGAGGCTCTCTTCTAGCCCACAGACAACAATAACTGCTCTACTAGTCCTAGTCTACAAGCCTACCAGCTCTCGTTTCTGATTCCCTAACTTCTTCTAATCTTTGCATCCCCAGCTGCAGAAGAGCTGTTGTATTTCTTTTTGCCTCCCCAGCTCCCCAACACCATTAGGCCCAATTCTGCAGATTAGATGTTCTCTTTAAAATATCGAGTGTGGTTTATGCTTCCCTGAGAGAGGCTCACTGTAACATAGGCTCATGCTGGCTCATGGTTCTATGCCTTTGCTCATGACTTCCTGTCAACCTGAAATACCTTTTCCCCTTCTTCCCATCTGGAACATCTGATCCACTTTCATCATGTAGTTTAGCTATCTCCCAGTCCAAGAAAATTATTTTTCAACTCTAGACCAAGTATTCCATCCTTTTAGTTCCAGAGTACCTTGTGTGTTCTTGCCACTGTGGCCATCACTCTATCTTTCTGAAAGCTTGTGGTTCCATGTCTCCCATCGACTGTTCCTACAAGGCAGGGTCATGACAGGGACAGTGCATCCCCAGAACCTTGAACCATGCCCAGCACAGAGAATAGTAACAGACATATCTATCATGTACTCTGAACTTGTGTGTACTGGCACTGCAAGTACGAATAGGAATTAAACATTTAAAAGTGTATCCCAAGCCTCTGCATTGGTGGGACCAGGACCATCATGAGGAATGCCAAAGTATCCTCACTGTACCCTGACATTGCGTGTTTTATTGTTATTCAGATTTTTTAAAGGAGCAACAAAAGTCATATTGAAGACATCTGTTGTTAGTTCCTTAAGTTACTTATCAAGCATTTGACCTCATAGCAAGTATATTTAAAGGTGGCCTTAAAATACCACTATTCCTTTCTTAAATGATTCTAAACAAAAATTTACTAATAATAATATGTAACAGTTATTGTGCATGTGAGCACCTGAATGTTCCACTGTTCCATTAAATCCTATCAGCTCTCCAAGGTAGAAATCATCTTGCTTTTCAAATGGAGAAAGAAATATAGAGAGGGCTAGGATTAGGTTGAGTGGGGTAAGGCTTTCATTCAGTAATTGAGATGCATAATTTAATACATGATTTTTAAAAATCAAAATTAATGAAAAAATCAACAATAAACAAGATGTGTGAATAGGAATTAAACATTGTGATGTGAAAAATGACCATAAAGACCAGATCAGTATTGCTCTTTCTCACCGTTTGCCTATGGGTCCAACATGGCAACACTGCTGATGTACATCCAGTGACAAAAGGGGCCAAGATGCAAATATAGTTTCCCCTAACTCCAGAATTATGCACAACTCACTACAATGGCAAGGAGGATCATGATACAATTTCAATAGGGGACATTACTTAGTGCAGCTTTCTGAGCTAGGCTTTTTCTTTAATGTAGTCAATCTTAGTAGAGGCTTCCAAAGTTTATGAATGCTTTTCACACATTACATGGAACTCTTCACTTTTATAAATTCTGTGTAACCTATCTGTGGTTTTGGATGTCATGCATTCTAGGGCATTATTGTAAAAATGACTGCCAAAAGGCACAGTTTTGACATTATGTGTACTACTTATTTATTCATCCATTCATTCAGCATCAGTCATCGAGTGCTTATTTTTTATCAGTCTATTGTCATGATTTATTCAAACACTTGTGGAATTCAGTGAATGACAGAAAGTAGCAGGGAGTGAATTTCTATCTTCCTTAGGATAACTCTCAAGGAACAAAGCAGTAAAATATGGATGAGGGATAAAAGTAGACTATTTATGTTACAGTACTCATTTATACAGAAGGTACAAAGCAGGAAGATATGAGGCAAGATTTTTTTTGAGTGACTGATGGTTATTATGAATTTATTGCTAGAGTTCATAACTCTGAGTATCACTAACTTAAAAGATTATTCCCTTTCCTCCATTGTCTTAACTTAGACCAAAGCAAAATGTTTACCTTCTGCTAAAGACTGGCTTGTACCCAGAATAGCAGTATAATTATCCACACTGGAGAAGTAGAGACAGAGATACCCTCTCAACCAGAAGTGCAAGTGAGAACCTGAATACCCGCTGCTGGCAACATAGGAGGATCAGCTCATGATGTCATGCTCCACAACTCCCAACCCCCTTCTTTGCTTTCTGTCAAACAGCATCTCCTTGCCTGAAGAGTCATCTATGAATTGAATAGCTCAAGTGATTACACCCAGCAAATATTTGCCCATAGCTATCCTGTCTGTCCCACAGTCACAGCTCAGACAAATGATAAATACTGAGTCTTTTAATCTTATCTCCCCAGTCAATCCCTCCAGCCCTCTAATCATTCTTGTTGCTCAATGGTCAGGACCTCCCAATCTGTCTATCTCTCACTGATACAAAAAGGGCCAGAAGCAGGGCCCTGCTGTAATGTGGTGCTGGACCTCACCTCCATGCTCTGAGGCTCAGACCCTTGCAGAGGGTCAGAAGACTTTCCATCTCTGCTTTGGGAATCTGTCAAAATCTCTTCCTCACACAGAAATTCCTATAACTCCTATCCCTTTATGAAAATAATAAGGCAGGAGGTGGAGAATGTGGTGGGATAGGTTTGAATAATAAAGTTATTTCAATTGGTCTTAAAAGAACCTCTACCTTGAAGGTTCACAAATTTTCACTGTTATGGAGCACTGGAGGGGTTTGCAAAGACCATTGGTTCAGAATGACATGGGATGGAGACACTTAAGTGCCATGACTTTGATAAATTGTATAACATCTCTGCTATTCAGTTTTTTAAATCTGTAAAATGAAGATAATGCTTCCTCTTTTGCAGAGTTGCTTCAAGTTATAGGAAATACCACACCAAAGTATCTGCTTTTCCTTTCTTCAGTTATCCAAAGACATCAGGTCAATAGTTTGTGCCAGACATTAAGTGCTGAGGTAGGGTATCACAAAGATAAAAATAGTATTTCCCTTCTTAAAATTCAAAAGGCACTTAATAAATGATAGTTATTCTTGTCACTATCATTAATAATGGTAATTGAAGAAATAGCTAATTGGCAATTGGAGCATTTACCATTATTACTAATATGAAAATTACTCTGCAAACATGGCAGGTTTTCTATGAACCTCTCAGACTGCATTCATTCATAGGTAGTTTTCAATATTTTGCAATTTTTTTTTTGCTGTAGATCAATAATGGAAACACTAAAACATCTTTCTAAGCCAGTTGGCATTTCTCACTAAAGAAAGGTCCCAGGGTTTCCTTTACAATGGGACTGTTTCCACTCAACATACACATGTACATGTCCCTAACTATACCCTGAGGAATCCAACCCAGACTAGTTCCACTTCAAAATAGAAATAACTGTTAATGAGAGAAATTAAGCAACTTAACTAAATACAATTTATTCCATAATCACTTATCTTCTAAACAGACATTTGACTAGATCTGCAGTAAAAAACACATTTTAGTTAGACCTTGCATATGAAACCAATTGTCTCTATGTCCGCTCTTTTTAGTTTTCAAACTAAATGAAAACAATACCAAAATATGTGGCATTCAGGAGTGATGGTGTGAAGATGCCATGCCCATTCCTTATGGGTGTTTTAGCTATACCCTCCACACCACAGGTGGCATGAGGAGCAACAGGAGGCTATAATGTGTGGGATGATGATTGGAAAGTGGGGATTTTTTGAAGAGGTGGCAGCATGTCAGTAGACATGACAAAAGTAAGCTGTGATGGTGCAAGTCACATGAGGCTAGATTATTGTGGAACTCAAGCAACCAAGGTGCAGACTCAGAACATGGACTTTATCTGCCAAATTTGTACCAGCTTAAATTTAGCCAGGCTTGGTTGGTGAGCCATGTGGCGAGAATAACACAAGGACTGTAGAGACAAAAGTCCATAAGAAACTATCTTAACCAGAGGGCACAATAGGAAAAGGGACAGAAATCCACTATTTGTCCTAAACTTACTACAGGACATAAACTAATTGCAAAATATACATATTCTGAGAGACCAATTATTTTTGTGTGCGTGTGTGTTTTTCTACAATATTGAGTATTATTAAAACTTTTATTTTCAAAAATAAAAAATAATTTGAATGTCATTTCTAACAGAAAAGATTATATTAAAGGGAAAAGACCCTGATTTGAGATAGTTGTACCCTTTCCCATCATAAAATAACAACTATTAAGAATTAGCAGTTGGCGACTTCTGTCAGGTGATAACTTTACATAGATTAACTTTAAGGCTCTTGACAATGTCTAATAGATGGACATTGGCATTTATCTTTTAAGAAAAGTAATCTGAGACTCAGTGAGACTTAATAACTTGTGTCAAATTAAACCAGTTAAACTCAGACTTCATTTTAAATACAGGCCAAGTTTCACTGTTTAAGAGTCTCTGCCTGATCCTTCATTCATTTAGTTATCCATTGATTTATTTATTCATTCACTTATCCAATGATTATTTTGTCAAACACAGCAAATCTTCTATGTTAAATGCTGGATATAGAATGGCAATTCAGGGTGTCCTTGCAGAAGTCTTTTAGATTATTGGATTTTAGGTTTATGGTCACTATTTGAAGGTTGGATAATAGAAGAAGGGAGGGACTTCTTACATGCCTACTGTACTGTTGCTCCATCTGCATGGTAGCTACATAGATGTGATGAATTTAGAAATTTATGAGCTGTACAATAATGATGTGTGGATTTTTCCTCTTTTCCAGCTATCCTTTTTAGTTATATACAACATCAGGATACACCATGACATAAGCACATAAGAATGGAACACAGCCTACTCCAATTCAGTTCCCAGCACTTTCCCCACCCCCACTTTCCTCCCTCCACTCTACTCCTTCCTCTTCAATCCATTTACAGTTTACTTAAAAAAAAAAGTAGTGTCCTGTGGACATATCCAATGCCAGCACCCACCGTTCCACATCCATGCATGCACATATGAAAGTTCTGTCAGATTTATTCCACTCTTCTTCCCTTTTCCTGTCTCTTCTTCCTCCTCCTCAATCCCTTTTGTTTACTCAGGTTTTTCTATATGTACATGTATATGTATGCATACTCAATCACATTCATAAATTACACTTAAATTATAAAGACACACAAACAAGCAAATATGATACTGTTTTTGGCTGTAGAAAGATAACAGTATACGGAATAAAAAATATCTCTTCTTTAGCCAGAATATCTAAAGATACTCTACCAAATTGGTTTTGAGGGTTGTTTACTTTAGTACCACTTGGTTTTCCAATTTGTTATATAGTTAGCATAAAGTTTATAAGATGAAGCTAACCTTGACTTGTTTAAATCGTTGGGAGAAAATCAGGGACTTGGAAAGAGAAGATTTATTGTTGTTGTTGTTGTTGTCGTTCTTTACTAATTTGCAAATGTAGGCATTGCCCTAAACCACTTTGAACCTGTTTCCTCACAATAAAATCCAGGACATAGAGTGAATTTCAAGGATCAAAAGTCTTAAAGCATTAACATTAATGTGTACTAGTATTTGTTGCTGCTGCTGCTTACATTCTGCGTTTAACAGAGTTTGCTCCAAAGATGTTTTTGAAGGATGAAAACAAACTTAGCACTGCAGTGACCTGAAAGCATCTCTGTTTTTCTTATTTCCAACTTTAATCTGTCTCTCTTGAGACACACATCTGGGGCTGAAGGGCAGTCTAATACTAGAAACTTTGCTGAAATTGCTATGAAGAGAATTTCTGTAAGACTTACTCTCTTGTGAGCAGGAAAGAAAGCTAGAAATTAGCCACAAGTGTCTTTGCCAAGGACCAGAAAGTGGCACATGACAGGCTAGTCTTCGCACAGATATCTATGGGACACCAGGTAGAAGATCAACATCTTAATATCTGCCTTGTTTGAATGACCTTTCAGATCCCCAGGAAGCCTGCAGGTACTGCACTGGAGGGTTGAGTGCTTCTTGCCCCTGAGGCCAGGAGGGTAAAAGGAATTGGATGAAGGAGTGGGGAGGAGGCAACATCAGATAATTTCACTTTCTCCCACGTATTTTGTGATTTCACTACATTACCTGGATCCTATGAACAAAGAAATAAAATCCATCTAAGGGGAATTAGTAATTAGAGAATAAGAATATTTAGACTAAGATATGTGCCTAGTGAAACAGCTGCTGGAATTCACAAAGTAAATTTAAAAAAAAAGAGACACTATTCAAGTGCATCACAAATATATCTTCATTGAAAAACATGCTTTCTAAAACCAATAATAATTAAAAGTAATATTATTATTAATTATTATTATTATTATTATTATTATTATTACTTCTGAAGTTGAATGGAAGCAGAAAATATCAGTGTCAAGACTCAAATTAGTTGCCTAGAACATCAGGGACAAATATCTCAAAGCACAGATTAAAAGGATAAAATGTGTTAGTCAGCCTTGCATTGCTGTGACAAATATGTCTGACAAGTAAACAACTTTGAGAAGGGAAGTTTATTTTGGCTCATGGTTTCAGAGATTTAGTCCATGGTTGGGCAACTTCATTGCTCTGGGCCCATGGTGAGGCAGAACATCATGGTGGAAGGGTGTGGCCAAGGGAAGCTGCTCTATCCATGGTGACCAGGAGAGAGGGAAGAGGGAATGAGCCACAGGAAAGATAAACCCTTCCAGAGCACACCCCCATGACCCACCTCTTACACCTTGCCTGCCTACAGTTACCATTCAGATAGTTCATTCAAACTAGGATGGACTTATTAGGCTACAGCTCTCATTATCCAATTATTTTAATCTCTGAATAGCCCTGCTTTAACAAAGCAGATTTGGGGGAACACCTTATCTCCAAAGCAATAATACTGAAGACAGATACAGAGGTGAAAAAAACAAACAGTTTCATATGAAGAAAAAAAAAACTAACGAGAGAGAGAAATGTGAACAAACAATAGGAAAATATGTGAGAAAGCTGAGTATAGTCCAAATATTGAGGGGTTCACTCTATTCCAGGTTGGCATGATGAGGAAAACTACATGCCATATCTTGTGTATTTTATTGCATAGACATATTGCAATGGAATTCCTCAGTCCCACATGAATATACAACTTGAAAACTCTTGCATGGAAGGAACCAGTTGCTTACAAAGGAAAAAGAAATATGCTAGCATTGAACTACTCTGCAACTCAGGAAGCCAGAAGTCAATAACATAACACCTAGCAGTGGCTGAGAGAAAATGACTGCAATATTAGAATCTTTGGCTCAGTCAACATATCACTCACCTTCCAGGGGATAGAAAAGACACTGAGAATAGAAAATAATTCAGAGATTGCTTCATGCATATACCCCATCTGAAGCGAACACTCAAGAAAAATCCAGACAGGCAATTGAAAGTTGAAAGATGAACCAGAGGAAAGATGAGAGAAGGGTAAACTGGGCTGAGAAATGAGCACCTCCCAACATGGTTAGGGAGGCAGTGTGTTTAAACCCATCCTGAAAACAAGGCATATACTCAAAAATAAATTCTCAAAACTGCCTAGAACACTGCATCAAAACTTACTTCAGAGCAGTATAAAATTACATGGGAGAAGCAGTCAAACAAACAACAAAGATTTCCTGTGAGGTAAGCAGGGATATGGAAGAAAACTTTTCCAATCATCCCATCTAATTGAGGAAAATAGAGCATTACGATAGGTTAAAGTCAATCTTAGCAGAATTCTGTCTTCTATTGTTTGCTAAGTAATAGGGAGAAAATACATGTATGGTTGTGTCAGCAGAGACAGCAACTCTTAGTGTAGACTGGAACTTCTAAAAATAAAAACAGAGACAGCCCTAGAATGAAGAGCAATTAAGATGGAATAGGCATAAATCCCTATATACAATACAATATGTAGTCAATTATATGAAGCAAAACTATCCATAATTTAAGAAGAACATGATAAAAATAGTTACAAAGAAAAACCATAATGCAAGCTTTTTTGGATTTGGGAAATTTAGTTGACAAAAAATGGAAAGAAGACAGAAGATTTGAAGTATGTAGTTAATGACATTGACTCCAGATTAATTTTACATTCTTGTACCACTCTTGTATACACAAGAGTTGGGGAAAAAAAAAGAATCTTTGGCTGGACTACAAGGAAAGTTCAAAAAGTTTTAAATATTGAAGATTTTACAGGTAACGTTTTCTGATCAAAATTCCACACATTAGAAATAAATAATAAAAATATATTTGAAAACCTTTACAAAGAAAATTAAAAAAAAAATCTCCTAGATCACTCACCTTGTAAAAAAGGAACTAAAAGTTATCAAAGAAACAAATAAAATAAAAATAATTTCAATCTAACCTTTGGAAACCAGGATTAGATGTATCCCTAATTTTCTTCATTACTAATGAAGAGAGATGAAAATAGATGAAACAAATACTTGTTTTTTAAGAAGTTAGAGAAAGAACAAAATAAACAAATAGACCTGTGGAATAAAGATGCAGCATGAATACAATTAATAATCAATTAAAACTAAATATGCAAGGAAAAATCCAAATGTTAGTTCTTTGAAAAACTGTGAACCTGATTAACAGGGAAACAAATTTAGGTATGGTTTGAAGAAAGGAAAAAAATGAAAGGAGAAAAATACAGAACAATATACAGACTCTGGACTGAGTAAAGTACACACAGAGAATTCTGCATAAAACTCAATAGCAGGGCTGGGGGTGTATTCAGTGGTAGAGCACTTGCCTAGCATGTGTGAAGCACTGGTTTCTATCCTCAGCACCACATAAAACTAAATAAATAAAATAAAGGTATTGGGTTCATCTACAACTTAAAAAAATTATAAAACCTCAATAGCAACATAGAGAAAACACAATATCTTAGAAAAATGTAAATTTCTAAAATTGATCTAAGAAGTAGAAACCCTGAACAAATCAAGTTAAGTACCTGCCATTTAGAATAGGGAGTAGGACTTAAAGTGTTCACAATTGAAGTTCAAGTAATCTTTAAATTCCACTGATTCCACATTATTCAAGGGCATATTTTTTAAAAAAAACCTTCAAACTTGTTTTATAAATCCAGTATTACATTATTACCAAAACCTAATAAAAATACTATAAATTAATTGTACTCTTGTATATAAATGCAAATACCTCATTAGTATTCTGTTAGTAACAGAATTGAGCAATTAACTTAAAATGTATTAATGTAAACTATTTTTTATCCCACCATGGGGGAACTTCAAGTAAAACAGCAATAGAATTAAGAGATTATTGGAAATCTGAATTGGTTGAAGCTGGGCATGGTTTTGTATACTCGTAATCACAGCTACTCAGGAAGCTAAGGCAAGAGGATGGTGTTTGCTAGCCTGGGCAACTTAGAGAGACCCTTTCTCAAAATAAAAACAAAAATTAAAAAACAGGCTGAGGATTTGGCTCAGTGGTAGAGTGCCCTTGAGTTCAAACCCCAGTAAGGGAAAAGAAAATTTAAGACTTTGACCCTTGACTTTTTGAATCTGTCTGGTTTATTACACTTAGCATAATAGTCTCCAGTTCCATCCATGTACCAGCAAATTCCATAGTTTTATTTTCTTTATGACTGAATAAACTCCATTGTGTATATAGACCAGATTTTCTTTATCCATTCATATATTGATAGACAAATGGGATGTTTCCATGACTTAGCTACTGTGAATTGTGCTGCTATATGTGCTGATGTGCCTGTATCACTGTAGTATGCTAATTTTAGCTATTTTGGATAAATACCAAGGTGTGGGATAGCAGGGTGATTCTATTCCTAGTCTTTTAAAAAATCTCCATTCCGCTTTCCAAAGTGTTTGTACTAATTTGCAGTCCCACCAACAATGAGTTTGAGTATACCTTTTCCCCCACATCATTGCCAGCATCATTATTGTTTGTACTCTTGATTATTGCCATTCTAACTGTAGTGAGAAGGGGAAGAAAGAGAGACAAGAAAGGGGAGGAAGTGCAGAATGAAATTGACCCAATTATGCTATGCGTATATATGAATACATCACAGTGAATTCCACCTTTATGTATGTCTATAAAGCACCAATTTAAAAAAACAAGCAAACAATAGAAGGAAGAGCAGTAGAGGAAAGAGAACAAGCCAAAGGGTAGAAGGGAGGGAAACAGGAAGTACTGGCAACTGAAATGGAGTAAATTATATTCGACACCTGTATGATTATGTCAAAATGAACTCCACTATTATGTATAAATGTAATGCACTAATAAAAACATTTTTTAAAAGTAATCCCTTTATTTTAATGAGTCTAGTTTCTATAATCAAAGATTTGGTTTTAGCTTTTTAGCTCTCAAAGACAAGAAGTAAAGATTTACTATATGAATGCTCATATAATGGCATGTACATGGATGTTTACAAAAAGCCATATAATTCCATTTGTATAATTCTATCACATTATAAAAAGAAAAACACTTAACAAAGTTAAGCCCTTTTCAAATATTCATTAAATCAGCCTTTTGCTCAATAAATATGAATTCTCTGAGGCAACAGACCTTACCCTATGAATGCCTCTTCTCATTTGTTTCTAAACTTTTTGCTGAGTTGCTGATAGTGCTAGCCTCCTATAGGTGCAATCTCTATTTTAAATGTTATCAGTTGGAGCTGGACTTTAACATACTCTCTAGTTCTCCTTTCATATTTAAATACCATGATAAATCTAAAAGATCAATCGTATCTTTGTACCCTTAAATCTCTGAGAGCATGTTTTACTTGTTTTTTTGAAGTCCCCCACAGCTTCTGTATTTTATTTTACTGATTCTTTATCTTGGGGGGTGCACAGTAATTATCTGGTTCATTAAATAATAATGAAACAAACTTCTGTCATCCTCCCACCCCTTCTTGACTTTACTAGTATTTACTCTCAAGAAGTGTCTATATTTGAGCATCTCAGCATCATTTTTACCCAAATTGCAGACACCACTTTTGTAAGGTATTAGCATAATTTTGGTAAAACATACGTAACTGCATTAGTGTTCCATTCATATACCTGAGACAAACCAATTTTTAAGGAGAAAAAGTTGATTTTATTCTCAGTTTTGAAAGTTTCAGTTCAAGATTATTTGGCTTTGTTGCTTTGAGCATATGACAAGACACCACACCATGAAGGAAGTCCTCGGGGGATCAAAACTTGCTTTACTGTAGAGAAGCAAAAAGGAGTAAGAAGAGGATGGGTTTACTCAATTCCTTTTGAGGGCATAACCCAAAGTCTTAAGGACCTATCACTAGGCCCCGCCTTGCTGGAGACTGAGTCTTTACATATGGAACATTGGGTGACATTCTAAATCTAAACTACTGCCAGAACCCCAATGCACAGCTGGAAGTTTTAGGTCCCTTAGGAGCTTATTCATCTTGGTAAGGACATCAAGTTACAGTCTTTCTAAAAGTTAGATTCTTTGCAAGGTTAATACTAAAGTTCCTTTAACAGCCAAGGTATCCAGCTCTAAGACTTGTCTTAAAATTTTTCCAAGTTAATGCCATTTTTTCCAAATTGTGTAGAACTTTGAGGTCTTAACCAAACACGTGCTTAAATACTTTAGAAGGTAGAAATCTCTTCCCTGAAGAAAATGCTGGCTCCACCTGAAGGAACCCCTGCTGTCCCCACCTGTTCTGCTGTGAGATAGCCTTCTGTCTGCTCCTCAACTTCCACAGCAGAATGACATCCTCTTTCCCATCTGCTATCTCAAGCATATGGCCATCACAGCAACTTAGAATGCCTGCACTACAGGTACCTGTTAGAGGATTCAGTCATAATTGTCTGAGTCCCAGCATCAGCCAAAGGCTCTTGTAATAGATCTGCTATTTGAGAAAGACTGCTTAATATGCATACCTGCTATTTTGTTTCTTTTATTCTCTTAGCCCTACTAACACTGTATTAAATTACATTATGAGAAAGCACAATGCCATAACCTTGTATTCCAAATTGACAGTATCAGATCTCCTTAGTGTCATCTTCATAGTCTTGGGCATCAGAATAGTCCTTTGGAGAAGGGTGTCTGTCATTTTTTTAAATTCTCTTGAAGATGTCATTTACCTCATTACTAACGGTACATTTTCCTCATCATAAACTCTGTCTTGAGTTGTGTTACAGAAGCACATTCCCTATTAGAGAACTGGCATACTTTCTCTCAGTGGAACAGGGATACTGAGTAATACTATATAATTTCTTTGTTAGCCTTAGCTACAAAAAGTCAAATTGCAAAATTAGCTTCCCCAGACATCTGGGGGGAAAAATGACTCTCATTTTTGAGACTATTTCTGATCTACTTTTATCTGTCTCATTTTACACAATGTTCAACTTGTAAAACTTCATATCACTTCTGTTTCTGATCTGGCTTTGGCCTCTCCCAAACTCAGGCATTCTTCTTCTATGTATGGTCATCTTGCTGGACCCTCACGTGCCACTGCACATGCCCATATGTTATAAAACAAGAAACTGTCCAGGTCAGCTTCAAGGACTGACAAGAAAAAATTGTAAATACAAAGACTGTTCATCTCCTGCTGTGTTTTTCTTTTTAAGTGATAAATTTGCTGTGTCTTTGGTAAAAGAAAACCTACAAATATATGCCATTTGCCTTCCGTATCTATAGGTTCTACATCCATGAATTTGACTAACTGCAGATTTCAAGATATTAAAAAAAAAAGTGTGTCTGAATTGGAAAATGTAGTGACATTTTTTTTTCTTTTCATTTCTTAAAAAAATACAACTTTTTACATAATATTTATATTTTATTAGGTTCTTATTATAGATATTATAAGTAATCCAGAGGTGATTTACAACATATGGAATAATGATATAGTGTATGTAAGGAACTTCAGCATCTGAGGATTTTGTGTCTGCGGAAGTGCTGGAACTAATCCCCTGCAAATACCTAGGTATGACTGCATATGCAGGAAGAAAGATTTAAAAGACTATGGTCTTTTTATGATCCTGATCAAGTAGAGTTGACTAAACTGCTTGTAAAGAGTGCTTACAACAGACTCTAACACATGAACAAAATATTGAATCAAAATAATATATTAATTAGTTATTGATAAATGTCAATTAAAAAAAACAAGGGAGAGAATTGAATTACAGCAGATGGGGTAGAGAGAGAAGATGGGAGGGGAGGGGAGGGGGATAGTAGGGGATAGGAAAGGTAGCAGAATACAACAGTCACTAATATGGCATTATGTAAAAACATGGATGTGTAACCGATGTGATTCTGCAATCTGTATTTGGGGTAAAAATGGGAGTTCATAACCCACTTGAATCAATTGTATGAAAGATGATATGTCAAGAGCTTTGTAATGTTTTGAACAACCAATAAAAAAATCAATAAATGAATTAGGAGAGAAAATTTAGAAAATTCAGAAAGGCTAGAAAGAGAAATTTCAAACATTGGTAAACCCACTCTTACTAACTTTATTAAGGTATATTTTGCATATGATAAATGACAACCATTAAAACTGTACAGTTTGATTAGTTTTGATAATATATGTGTGTGTGTGTGTGTGTGTGTAT
>NW_026000243.1:8578687-8584468 GCF_001458135.2 Marmota marmota marmota | reverse complement strand
TATATATATATATATATATATATATAAATCTACATCACCACCAGTATAATTGAGTTCTAGGACATTTCCAACTTCCTCTCAATCTCTCTCATGTCCCTTTTCTATACTTCACCAATGCCCACACTTGAAATCACATACTGACTCTACTTTCTCTTGCTACATCTTAGTTTTTCCTATTCTAGAATTTCATACAGGAATGATATACAGATAATCCCCTATTTGCAATTGTTCAACTTAAATTTTTTTGAATTTGTGGTGGTGAGAAAATGATATGTATTCAACAGAAACTATACTTTGAGTTTTGAATTTTGAGCTTTGACAAGGCTGGAAATACTTAGAAAAATTCTCGCTTGTGTTGTTGGACATTGGCAATGAGGAAGGTCATCCTGCTAGCCACACTATCATGAGAGAAAACACTCAAAATTCTGTAGTATATTAAATAAGTTACATGTGACATTTAGTTTATTTTAAAACAGGCACTGTGTTAGATGATTTTGCCAACCATAAGCTAATATAAGTGTCCTGAGCACATTTAAATTAGGCCAGGCTAAGTTATGATGTTCAATAGGTAAGCTGTTTAAAATCCATCTTTGACCTCAAATTTTTACCTTAGGATGTGGTTATGGATTAATCCCATCAAAAAATGAGGAGAATTCCTAGTATATTTACCCTTCTGTCTAGTTTCTTGGTTCAGCTTAATCAACAGAATTTATTCATTCTGTTTTGTATATCAAAGTTACTTTTGTTATCAATAAGATACCCTGTAGTAATATAATATAAATTTTTTTATCAGTGTTTTTTTTTTTTTTTTGGTAACAGAGATTGAACCCAGGAGCACTTAACCATGGAGCCACATCTCCAGCCCTTTTTATGTTTTATTTTTTTTTTTTTTTTTGAGATAACATCTCACCAAGTTGCTTAGGGCCTCAAAAAATGCTGAGTCTGGGTTTGAACTTGTGATCCTCCTGCCACAGCCTCCTGAGTTGATGGGATTACAGGCTTGTGGCATCATGCCTGGCTCCATTCACTTTTTTTTTTTCATATGAATGTCAATACTTTATTTTGGTGTAAATATGGTAAGCTGGAAAATACAGTGTATTTAAATTTTTTGATTCCCCCTCACATTGTGGAAACCCCCACCCCAGCCCAAGCTAATCTGTTCAAACTCAAATACTTAAAATTACAGCAGCAAAACAAAAGCACAGAAAAAAGAAAACCAGGTGAAGAAGGTAGCCTTGGCCAGTAGTGTCACTTGGTAGGGACAATCCATTCACTTTTTGATAGGAATTTCAGTAACAGTTTTCAGCTATTTCAAAGGAACATTTGTGTGCATATCTTTCTATGGGCATTCTTCAATTTATCTTAGATTTCATTTCTCTAAGATTTATTTAAGTCAAATGTTAAGGGTTTTTTTTGTTTAATTTTATAAAAAACTACTAAATTCTAATTTACTACCAATTTCCAAAGTGTATAATTTTATCATTTCTACTAGCAATATTTGAGAGTTCTACCTGTTCCTACATCTTCAATATTTTTTTCAGTCTTTCACATTTTACACTTTCTAGATGATGGGAAGAATTATTTGTCTGGTTTCAATTTGCATGTTCTTGATGATTTGCTTGACACTGAGCATATTTTCATGTTATTGCTGACCTTTCATAGTGATCTTTTGAGAAGTATTTAAGTATTTTACCATTGAAAAAAACATGGAGGTTTTTATCTTTTATTATTTTTATGAAAGAATATTTACTTAATAGAAATTTTTTTAAAAAAACGGCTTTTGTAGGCCTGGGGTTATGGCTCGGTGGTGTGGCGCTTGCCTGGCATGTGTGAGGCACTGGGTTCAATTCTCAGCACTACATATAAATGAATGAATAAAATAAAGGTCCATCGACAACTAAAAAAAAAAAAAGATGATTTTACAGATTATATATACAAAATATTTGTTAGATGCTTATATTAAGATATATTTTCTTCCATTTTGTGACTTGCCTTGTCTTTCATTTTAATGCTTGGAAAGAGTAAATGATCTGAATCTTGATAAGGTTTGTTATATTAATTTTTTCTTATGGTTTGTGCATTTTATGCTGAATCTAAAGAATATACCTACCTGTGATCACAAAAAAATTCTATTTTTTTCTAGAATGTATTTGGCTTTTGCACTTATAATTAGATCTGTAATTCATTTTGAGTTATTTTTATGGAAGATATAAGGTAAAGGTAGGAGTTTAAAATTTTTCCTAAGCATACCTAGAGGTTCTTTTTGCTTGTTTCTTTGTTATTGAGTACTATACATTAAAAATACAATTATTATGGTCTCTTTTTGGAAATCAGTGAATATATATGTATTGCTATTATAGGTCAGCTTGTCAATTTCCACCAGACACTGAAATGCTGATTCACATTTTGTTGAAATTTTTTATAATTTGGGAAGTGTTGATAGGTTAAGAATATTATCTTCTAACCCATGGAAACTGTATATTATCTCTTCTTATTTGAATTAATATTCCATTTTTCTTAGTTAAAGAAAAGTCAGCAATGTTTTATAGTTTCAAATGAACAAGTCTTATATTTATATTTAAATATTCATTCCTAAATATTTTGTTTTTCAATGCTAATTTAAATAGGATTTTTAAAGTTGAATTTTCTAATTCATTGTTCATACATAGAAATAAACTTAACTTCTATATATTGGTCTTGTATCATTTTACATTGCTACATCCACTTATCAGTACTAGTGCGTAGATTCCTTAAGATTTCTGATGTATATATCATTTCATCCATGAACTTAGATAATTTGACATCTTTATTTATAATTTGTATGTATTATACTTTTCTTTAAATTATTGAACTAGCTAGGACCCCAGCTCAATAGTAGATAGAAGTAATGAGAGCAGACATTCTTTCCTTATTCTCAGTCTTAGAGAATATTCTGTCTTTCCCACTAAGTGTTATGCTAGCTATAGGTTTTCTGTACATGGCCATTATCAGGTTGAGGAACTAACCTTTTTACATTCACTTTCTCAGAGTCTTTATCATGAATAGGTGTTGAATTTTTCAAATGTTTTTTCTGCTTCTATTGATTTTTTTCTCCTTTATTTTGTTAGTATAGGAAGTTATATTGATGACTTCTCAAATATTAAGCCAACCTTATATTCTTAGAATTAAATCTACTTGTCATGATGAATTATCCTATTCATGTATTTCTGTATTCAATTTTCTAACGCATTGCCAAGAACTATTGTGTTTATATTTATATGTAATTTGGACTTATAGATTTTTTCCTTTGTAATTTCTTTAGTTTTAATATCAGTGTAATGCTGGCTTCATAAATTTAATTGAAAACTGTTTCTTTCTTCTGTATTTCCTGAAATTGTTTCAATAGATTTGGTATTTTTTCCTTAACAACTTGTTATAATTAACCAGTACAGCCACATCAGTTGGAGTTCTCTTTGTGGGAAAATTTTACACTACATATATATTCAAATTTTCTATTTATCCTTCTGAAAATTTTGGTAATTTTTTTCTTTTCCCCATGATTTTTCTCCATTATATCTAAATTGTGAAATTTATTAGTATGTAGCTTTTATTATATATCCTTTTTTTGCATTCCTATAGAAGGTATACTGATATTTCTTCTTCCATCACTCCCCTTTGTTAATTGTTATTTCTGTATTTTACTAATCAGTCTTATTGATGCTTATGGATTTTATTGATTATTTGGAAAAAAAGCTTTCAATTTTTGTTTATTTTTCTGTATTATGATACTTCTGTTGTATTCACTGAGTGTGTCCCATGTATCCATCAAAGTCTTGCCACTCGAGCTTGTCAGAAATGATTTTTCAGTCCTTTCTGAGTTCTCAAAAGTATCTCCACTTCAAGATCCGTGACTATGTGCATGCTCACCCTGTGCATTTTCCCATAGAATCTAGAGGATCCATGTCAGTTTCTGCAGTTCTTTGTACTTCCCTCCTCTCTAGTGTCCTCATCCTCTTGAACTCTGAGTAAACTTATTTACTTACTCCTGACACCCTGCTGCATCAGGTAGAAGCTACTCTCAGAGCACATGTGATATTTTCTATCTATCCAATGATGTTCTTCCAGAAAGTGCCTCTAGGGAGACAAGACAGCTCTGTGGACCTTAAGGTTCACTTCATCTCTCTCCATTTTCTCAGGGATCACAGTCCTCACAGTTAACCAAAGTCTGAAAAAAAAATACTAATTCACATATTTTGTGCCATTTTTTAGTTGTTTACAGCAGAAGGGAATTCTGGTACTAATTAATCTCTCATGACCACAAGCAAAATTCTGGAAGTCTCATTATTAACCTTCTGATGTTTGTTTCCTACTTTAATTTATTAATTAATTCAGCAGAATCTTATTCAGCATTTGCTATGGTGGCACACATTTAACAATAATAAATTAGTACATGATATATTTAAATTGGTTTCATACATCACTATGTTCTTTTTTCATTTATTTCACCTGTTGTTTATTCAATATTTTATAACTATAAATTAGAATGCTTATTCAACTGAGGAAATGATTATGTACTGTTTGAATATTGTTCTCATTTGGTATGAGTTGTCCTTATAGGACACAAATTCTCCTTAAGTTAGGATTGCTATATTTTATGCTTTAATTCACTCATTTTTTGTTCTTTTTAAATTTTTGAAAACAAATCCACTCTCAAATATGTTCTCTGAATCACTGATTAAATTTTAGATTGCTATTTCTGTACCACACTCTTTCTTCTGCATTTTTAGTTTCCTTAAGTGTTTCTTGATATAATGGGACTCTCTTTTTCACTCAGTTCACCGCTACATCATCTTCTATTTTCTCTTTTTTCACAAAATGAGTGATTTTTACTTTTGCCTTTATGGAATTTCATATAAGACATGTACCAAAGTTGTCTTCTGGCTTCTGTACCATAATTTTTTTTGATATTGTGTTTCCGCCTTTATATCATTTCCTCCCTTATATTCATCTTGTAAGTACAACAGAGATCCAACAAAATCTTTTTACAAGTCTCTTTCTTTGTGTTTATTCATGAAGGGGAAAGGCATATGAAACCTGGTAGGTGAGTGGGATTTCCTCCATGCCAAGATCTCTTCCCACCTGGAGTCATCTGAATCCTCTCACATCATATCATAATATAAAGGTCTGTGGGATAGGCTCAGCTCATTTCAGACTTTTTAATATCGGACATATGCATGTGTTTTCATAAGTATTCTTGAATAAGGTAGAAGAGGTACCAAGTGGAAAGCTTAAGTACAACTGGAAGTTTTAAGTTTTAGAAGGGAACATGAACAGGAATTGGCAGTTTAGAAGCATTCATTCACTCTCATGGCATCTTTGATGCTCTGAAAGTCTCTGATGACATGTGAATTATTAATGACCCAGGGCATCCTGGTGACCACAGTCCCATATAACACTTCCTCTTTAACATATTTTTAATAACATTTTATGTATTTATTTATTTTCATGTAGTGCTGAGGGTCAAACCAGTGCTATACTACTGAGCCACAACTCTGCGCCTCCGCCAGAGCAGTACTAACTCCAGAGATGGGAGTTCAAATCATTCCCACAGGGGTGAAAGGACCTCTTCCCAAAGGAACAGTAGGCTTATTATTGGGACGCAGCTCTTCTACTCTAAAAGGACTTATGATAAGTCCTGGGGTAATTGATCCCGATTATGAAGGTGAAATAAAAATTATAGCCAGTTCTCCAAAGGGTATATCAGTAATTTCACCAGGAGATAGAATAGCACAGTTACTAATA
>NW_026000243.1:8548410-8576708 GCF_001458135.2 Marmota marmota marmota | reverse complement strand
AATGTAAATTGTTAAGAAAATTGTTTTCTTTTAGTGCCTTCTGTAATGTTACATAATTTTTTCTTTAGCCATTATTGCCAGAATTCCTATCTTCATCCCAGTGCTGGTGAAGTCAAAGATAAAACCAATCTACAGCTTCTACAATAGCCATCACTGAACTGCTTGCAGAACTTGCCTGGACACATTGTGAGCTCACCTGTATGCATTGTGAACTATCTGTTGGTGCAGCGACTTGTGGTAGTGTTGGGGTATTTTTGCTGATGATGTCACCGGTGGTACAATTTTTCAAAGGAGCCCTCAATTGGCTTAATGTCATGGCATTTTGCATCCTCCTCTACTAGTGATGGTCTAAAATTTGGGGGCCAACAGAGGTGAGGCAAAGAACCTCACCCCCCCACTGGTGCAAAGGCCTATCCACAAGTATAGCTGTATGCTGGACCGGTAGTCAGTGACGGGTATGATCCAATTGCAGTGGTACCAACCTAAGACAGGAGGCTGACGCCTAGAGGTCAGTTCATCCGATGATGGGTAAGGACCATATGTTGAATTGGACTGCCTAACAGACACGGTCCCTAAGCCACATGCTTGTTGTTTAAACAGAGAGGGGGAGATGTTGAGAGCCACAGCCAAAGGGGCCCCAGCAAACTTCCAGCTGCCAGCAAACTTCCAGCTGCCGGCTGATGATTGGCTCACAGCGGCCCCAGCAACATCTAGCTGATTGGCTCCTCGGCCCCAGCAACATCTAGCTGATTGGCTCCTCTGCGGTGATGCTCATTGGACTGTTTCCCTGCCCTTTCAGACCACGGAGCTGCTCATTGGGGGACTTTTTTTGGCTCCGCCCACGTGACCCAGCCAATCGGCCTCAAGAGCAGGAGGATTGTGGGAGGTGGAGAGAGGCTTGTGTGGGAGAGAGAGGCTTGTGGAAAGCCGGTGGTGGCAGTTGAGGCTCTGAGGATTTTTCCTGAGAGGCTGTTTTGTTTGGCGTGTGTGGTTCTAAAAATAAAGTTAGTTTCTTTTGACAAGTGGCTCCTGATTGTGCCCAGCCAGACTGCGGCACCCTCCTAAACATCTTTGTGTCAAAGTCCCATAGGCATCTCACCTCACCCAAGTTGAAACTCATCATTTGCCTTCTACTTCTGCCCTTTGACAATGTCCTCTCCACTGCACAGCCTCAGGCAACACCAAGGGTTCTCTTTAAACAAACTTGGTGATCTCATCAAGTCTCTTATTCAAATTCTAGATATTCTTCCTTCACATGTTATTTTTCCCCTCCTTTCTACACCTACTTCATGCACATGCCTGGACTATTAGAATTATGTTCTAAGTGGTTCTCTGCTTTCCATCCCTACAACTTTAGCCAGTTCGTCACACTTCTTCCAATGTTTTTCCTAAAAGACGAATTTGATTATGTTCCTATCCAACTTAAGACATTTCAACATCTTCACTTTCCTTCCTGAAAGGCAGCACCCAGATTCACTATTCTCAAGAATCCCTGACACATGAACATGCCTGTGAGTCCCCAGGGGATGTGGTGAAGGCATAGGCTCTGACTTGACAGATGAGGAGGAAGTTTTGAGATTCTGCACGTCTAACCTATTCCCAGGTGATGCCCACACTGCTACCCATTAGACCACATGTGGAGTAACATACCTCTAAGATATCCTATTCCAATGTGGCTCGAGACTCACTTTTGCTCTATTCTCTCCACTGCATACTTGGTCTTTGCTCCATTCCTACCAATATGTAGTTCCTAGGGAAATATATCTGTGTGATCAGTCCTATAGCATCTCTACTCTGATCTTCCATTTCCTTCTTGTCTGAGATCTACTCCTCCTCTCTTAATATTTAATCCAAGTTGAATTTTATAACAGTCTTTCCTTGCATCCCCGGTTCCACAGGTAAATGTATTTACTTACTCCTGATACCCTGCTGGATCAGGTAGAAGCTAATCTTAGAGCACATGTGATATTATTTATGTGCCTATTTTCCTTACTAGCCTGCAAAACTTAAAGGACAAAGCCTGTGTCGTATCACAGTTCCTTAACACCATCTGCATATTAAGGTATTGCATAAATAAGTATATTTTGAAATAAAGAATAAACATAAAATGAAATGTAAGAATAAGCTGAACTGTAATATGAAGTATTGGGTATGATTCTATTTTGTTTCTATTGCCACATAACAAATTATTGCAGACCTATAAGTTCAAAACGGCAAAACCTTATCATTTTATATTTTTTATGGGTCAGAAATCCCAAAGACTTCCACTCAAAGTCAGACAAGGCTGAAATCAAGACGTTATCAACAGTTGTGATGCTTACCAGCAGTTCCAAATACACTTCCAAGCTTATTGGATGTAGGCAGAATCCATTTCCAGTCCTTCTTGCTCTGAAGTTCCTGCATTCCTGCTAAGTGCTCTCTGGGTCAGTGCCATCACATCACAGGAGCTGACCATAGTTCTCTGCCACATATCCCTGATAGACAACCCACAACAGTGATGTCTGCTTTTTTCCAGGCCTGCAAGAACTTGTCTCATTGACTCCCAAGTCTACTATGTTGCAGATGTATAACATGTCATACAATCATGTTGATCATGAAATCTACATTTCCCCCATAGCATAACCTAGTCCAGAGAGCTATGATAGACTATTCCATATTCATAGGCCCTGCCCTCATAAGAAGATTGAGTTGTCTTACCTTCATGTTCTTCAAAAAGGTGATCTATTAGGGAACATGTTAGAATTCTCTCTACCACAATAATTGGACAATTGGAGGCTCACCATAAGTTTTGGGAACATAGGAAAGTGAGTCAATATATTGAAGAGGAAGATAAAATATGATTTGAGTACATAATTGTGAGCTATAAGTTTTACTATCTTTATATGCTAAAGCTATCTTTTATGTTTAAAATCTTCCTTCTATATATGAATAATTTATGGTAGAAGAAGAATTCCAGAATACTGCTAAAGAGGTCTTTCTTCCAGACTTCTATTTCAATACATTAGAAACAACCCCAAAATACCCTTCTTGACATACAACAGTTAAATATGTGAAAATGAACTTGACTTGGGAATTAAGTCTGATTAGTTGCTCTTAAATTTCTTTCTCAACTTTATCAACTTCAAGTGAATCTTAATGTTTCCAATATAGTTGAAGGCATTTGAAGTAAGATTGGCAGCTTATTTTTTTGGTACAGCATAAGTATGGAGAAGTTAATTGTGTTAACTTCAGTTTAACCTTTTGGAAAACCAGTTGACAACCACCTTTACAGGTTTTGGCTTCTTGTAGAGATGCCTGTTTCTGCTCCACAAATCCATCTGGATCCTTGGATTTGAATGACAGGGGCTTAATGTTACTGTACATACCAAGTTTACCTTTTCATCTGCTGCATTGAATGGGATTAAACCTCTGAGCTGTGACAGGTGATGAAATGACAGTATTATCAGTTTTCAAATTTTGAACACTCACTCCCTAGTAGCTTATTCCCTTGGGATAGTTTCTTTTCTCCCCTGAAATCCGCCAATGATCTGTGTACCATAATTCAATATATTCATCCCTCACCATGCAAGCATAATTGGGTCAAACATTTTTGCTCATAGGTAAAAACTCCCATAGGCAATTATCAATTCCCTTTATGATTAATGTAAAAACCATGGTATTTCTATTCATGGAAATGTATGCTGTAGCATTCACAGGCATATACTGTAGATAAACTCTGTCATTACATTAATACAATGTAAAAATTCCTGAAGCAACCGGAAACTTGGTAGCAGCTATAATAACTGAGCACATCAATTTTGCCAGGAAATTAGAATAAACTAGCAGTATTACTAATGACATTTTTGAAAGTCATTTTGCAAAAATTAGGGTAATTTTTGTTGTTGTTTTAAAATATCATATTTGAACCAAGATTATAGAATAAGAACATAATATGCAGAATGGTGGTGCTGGAGAAAACCCTGGTACTACATGCTTCAGTGCAGACTAACACTAAGATTGCACAAAGTGAAAAAGTTTTACTGATAAAAATTGGGTATGGAAACGCATGGTTTATATGTCTCACAACTTAGTAAAAATCCCGGTACAAGAAGAATAAATTTAATTGGAATCACATTTTTCCACAAAAAAGATCTTCATTGAATATGTGTGTGCATATCTGGGTACACACACTTATGCATAAATATGTGTGCTTTCTCATTGAGCCTAGTGTTTCTCCTTAAGATTAACTCTTTCCAAATTAAGTTTTTTTAACTCAGGTTCACAAAAGGAGGGCACCATACAAAAGAAGTGGTATGCATTGGTAAATATGTTACATAGAAGATATAAAAATACAGTCATCTTTCAGTATCCATGGGGGATTGGGTCCAGGATCCTCCTGAGAATATAAAAATTTGAAGATGCTTAAGTCCATTCTAAAAAAATGCTATAGTATTTGCACATAACCTACACATATCTTTTTGTGTACTTTAAAACATCTCTGGATTACTTATATTACCTAATACAAAGTAAATGCTAGGTAAATAGCTATTATACTATATTGTAATATTGTATAAGGAATTATAACCAGAGAAATTCTGTACATGTTTAGTATACGTGCAATTTTTTAAGAACATTTTTTGATCCAAGGTTGGTTGAATTCATGGATATGGAAACTGTAGATAAAAAGAGCCAACAATATATTAAACAATCCCCTTATTAATAAAATTTAATATTTTCTTTTAAAGCATTTTCCACTTTGGCAAGAGCAGCCTTCTGCCATCAAAATATTGTGATTCATACTTTTGTAGAATAAATGTTGTTATTGCTGGGAAGGGACTGCCCAGACAGAAGTCATCTTTACCAGTTTACTTCTTATTAGGTAAAGTTTTTATTGAGTCCTTGTGAATGGAATCTCAGCAGAAGTAATATGCATAATTTTCAAGTCTGGTCCATAAAAGCCTCACATACTTCCTTCCTTTTCAGGATGATTGCTGAGGATTTGGAATTCCTAGGACATAAGAGAGTCATGGAGCAGAAGGATCCTGGATCCCTGCATAACTATATGGAGGAAAGCCAAACTTTCATGCTCTAGGAACACTTACACTAGAATTTATGTGAAAGAAAAAGAAAATTTTATTTTGTTATGACATTAAAATGTTCAAATATTTTATTGCAATAGCTAACATTACCCTAACCATTACAAAAGTCAGGGCATTGAAGTAGATGCTGTAATTAAAAAAAAGTCTAAAATATCTGACACAAGCTTAACAGTTTAGTGGTAGACAGTGAGGAAACAGACCTAGCAAGCTGGAAGTCCCTGCTCTGCTGTAGTGAAACATTTGGTAAAACTGTCACCCTTGTTAACATGGAAGGCAGACCAAGTGCCTACTGAGCCTGTGCAGCTCAGGGAAGTGGTTGGAAGGAGCCAGAATGCTAGCATATGTTGATCTTCCCTTGCTGTGTTTGGCAAGGTATTTTAAGAAAGATGAGTTCAAGATGGAATTAGCTGGTTTGCATACAAAAAGAAACAGAATAAAAGAAACAGATATTTAAAATCACATAAGTTTGAAACTGCTCCTGAAGGACAAACAATGTGAAATAAGACTATAAAAGACCTTCAAGCTACAAAGGCCTATTAAGATTTCTCAATTAAACAAAGTGACACAGCCCTGTAGCTTGGACCAGATTAAAGCCAGAGTTTCCACTCAAGACTATTATTACGAATAACCTCAGGCTACCATCATCATCCTGACAAAGACAGGCTTAGGTGATGGAGTTATAAGCAGAGAATAAAGTTGGCAGCACTATTGTTCCAGAAGAGAATTTCTGGTGTGATTTCAGGCCCACAGAACTGCTAGAAAAACCAATGAACAGAGTGAGTTATCTTTGTCAAAGCACTTATTCTGTTCTAATGAATACACTATCCCAAATAGTCACTTATGCATAACTCCTATCAGAAGAGCTCCACATCAATTTCACATTACCATTGCTATTTGGCAAGGAAGCCTTCATTTAGCTTTAAACATCATGTTGACTGAGTTTTCCATATCCCTATATATCTTGAATTTAAAACTCCTAGATAAAATAGAACAGGTATATGAAATATTTTTATGCCATGCCTATGTGAGGGAGAGCTAGACTATGAACCATATACCAAGAATTGCTTAATGAGTACTCTTTTTGGATAAGAGAATTGATCAAAACCAGAAACTGAAAGAGATGCTTCCTAAATGAATACCTGCAGGTGGAATTAACAGTAGGGAGGGGGAAATCTAGGGGCAAATATTTTCCTTTAGGGATTTATTAAATAAGAATAAATAACATGACAAAGTTTACATTTATGTGGATTCATGCTATATAAAAAATCATCAAAACTTCATCTCACCTTTGCCTGTCAGAGAAGCCCACCTCCAAGAAGGAAGCACATTATTTTTCTCCCCTCATTAAGCAGGCACTATATGCAGCAAAATGTAATTTGATATCCAATCATAAACCAAGTGAACTAATAAGTTAAGATGCCAGACTTGGTTGAGTGTTAAGTCTCCACATCTAACATTTTCAGGAGACAAACCCAATACAAAGCATTTCCATATTTTTCCTACAAAGCAGCAACATTTTGAAAATTATAAATAAGCTGTAAGTGCTGCATACACCCCACCGCCCTGTCCCACCCGGGGCTGTCAACTGGGAAAAATTCACCCTTGGAATGACTGTTTCCAAATTCCATAAAATCAAAACACCGAGAGAGATGTACATTTGCTGAGCCCCATGAAGTCATTATTGGAAAGGAGAGGAAGAGAAAAGGGAACGGAACCCAGGGACTTTTTCTCTCATGAGACACCATAGGATTTCTCCAGCAGGCTGAGATCCTCAGCAGTTTTTAAATCTGAATGTGCTTAAAAAAACCACAGGCATCTAGGAAGAAAGCAGCCCACAATAGCACTCAGATCATCAATGATACAGTCATATTGAGTGCTAAGGCAAATTATCTTCACCTTAAGTTTAATGTATTCCTGGAAACCAAAACGAGAACAGCTCTGAGGAGTGTCCTTTATGGCAAATTACAGAAAAACAAACAAGCAAACAAGTAACTTTTACTACAATTCTTTGTGACCACAAGTTTCCCTAAAACAGAGGAAAACTATTTTTGGAGCCAAAAAGTCTGACATCCTCATCTATTCTGTATGCCACCAATACATTTTTGGCAAAGAGATCCTCACTTGGCCTGGGTGGAGCAATACAAAGTGGATAAGATTATTCCAGAAAATAGAAGGTAGTGAGATGCATATTACTCTGCCAAAGTGAATTACAGTAGGGTGACTTTTGATAATAATTTCCCCAGCTCCTCAAGAAGGAATGTGTGTAATTGTGTAGAAAGTCAAGGGTGAGCGTGAATGATAGGAACCGCCTTCCCAAGGGTAAGAGAGAAATGGAAGCAAGAAAGAAATGAAGAAGCACATTGGCTTTCTCCCTGAGATGTTGCTATGGAAGAAGAAATTGAGGTTGTAAGGGGCAAAAAATCAGTGCCTGAGGGGTAGGAAGCTTAATAAAGGCTATGGAGATAGAGGAAAGCTCTTGGAACAGATGGGTTTTCAGCTGACATTTATGAAGAATTCACTGACGATTAAGTACTCTAAGCGTGGTGAAGGTTTCAGAGCAATTTTGGAAAAACAGAAGAAAGCAAAGTCAATGGTACCAAGGCTATTGACTATTTTGTTTAAAAATGGGACTACAGAAGATGTCAGGAATTGGAGGTCCTTAACACTATTGAATTCAGACTTTAATACACTTGTGGGAATTGTACAGTAAGTCCAGCAGTCGTAGATGACAGGATGACACATGAGTAACCAGACCGTGTTATAACGTGAGGAAAACCACACACTGAATAACCACTACCCCCTAAAAAGGGGGGGACATATTGAAGTTGGAGCACAGTTGGGTTACTTACTATGTTTGAGTAAAAACAGTGTTTTTAGTAAGACAATGTGACTTGAGTTATGAAGGTTATGAGTTTAATATTAGCCATGTAAGAATATGGGTACTCAGGAAAAAAAGAAAATGTCATAATGCAGGTAAAGGTGCCCGTTATATTTTTGCTGTGTGCATTCATAATGTTTGATTTAAAAGTGCATCAGTGTGACACCAAGAAGAATGATGAAGAATATTCTAAGCCACAGCATAGGAAAGAAGAGGGAGATAATTTCACTCTTTTGCCAGGAAAAAGTCCATAAATACAATTGTGCAATGGTTATATTAAGAAAGAACACACATAATCAAAGATTCCTTACTGCCGTGATTTGAACGTGGGTGTCTCTCCAAATTTCATATGCTAAAATAAAAAAGTAACATCCCAAAAGTGATGGCATTGGGAGGTGGGACTTTGGGGAGGTGACTAAGCCATAGGGACTCCATTCTAATGAATGAAATTAATATTCACACAGAAGAAGATTCAGAGAACTGCCTACTTTGTTCCACCATGTGAGAATACAAGGTTCAAAAAATGCAGTAAATAAATGCCATTGTGGAAATAGAGACAAGGCCCTCAGCCAGACACCGCTGTGCCAGCACCTTAATCTTTGTCTACTTTGCTTCCAGAATCATGAGAGAAAAGCTTCCATTATTTGTAAATTAGACAGTCTTGGATATTTTTCATAGCATCAGAAACAGACTGAGATACTGCTATAATATGGATTTTAAATGTTCCCACAAACCCCAAGTGTTGAACGTTTAGTCCCCAGATTGGTGATATTGGGGAGTGATGAAACTTTTAGGGGTGGGACTCTGTGTGAGGTCTCCAGAATATGGTGGATATGCACTTGAAGGTGATATTGGGACCCAGATCATTTCTCTCTCTGTAGTTCCTACCTCACACAAGGTAAGCAGTTTCCTCTACTACATGTTCCCTACCACAATGTGCTTCCTTACCACAGGTAAGGAAAGTCAATGGTCCAAAGCAGCAGGACCAAGTAATTATGAACTGAAACCTTGGAAACTAAGCAGAAATAAAGTTTCTTCTTGACAAGTTGATTTTTTTCAGGTATTTATTCTATAATCAGAAAGAAATCAGAAAGACTAATACAGACACACCTGTCTTTAGATATGTTGGTGTATTAGATGTTCTACAAGCATATCTTGGATGACATCCCACTCAAATACATCTCTTCCCCTGTCTATCTGGCAAATCTCTAAGCATCAACTCAGACATTAACTCCTCTCTTTCTCCCCACCTCTTCTCAGGTAGAATTAACACTTCCTTCTCTTGTTGCAAAACAAATCACTAAAAGCTCAACAGCTTAAAATAATGAATTTATTATGTCATTGTTTCTGTGGGTCCAGAGTTCTTATAAACTAGCTAGGTGGTCTGCTTGTGGTCTCAGAAACCTGGAACAAAGGTGCACTGTTTATATTCTCATCTATAGTTCCTTGGAAGTAGAGGAAGATCCACAGTGAAGCTCCCTTAGGAGTTTGCTGGCAGAATTGTTTATTTCTTTGTGGCTCGGGTCCTGCTTTCTCTGTGTGACCACTTTCAGCTCCTAGAGACTATACTCTGGTTCTAGACTTGTTGTCCCTTTCTCAGGTTGCTTTTCTATAGGACTACATGAGAGTGTCTCTCTGACACATCACCTTCTTTTAATAGGGCAGACCTGATTAAATGATACCCACAGAAAATCTCCCATTCAATTACACCCAATTGATTAGTTACCTTATCACAAGGGTAATATCCAATGATACTCCCTGGCCCCACTTAAAATCAAGAGGAAGAAATTAAACGGTGTGTGTATAGGAATGGAGAAAGAACTAGGGTGTTATTTTAGAATTCTGCCTACCACACTTTTAAAAATCAACACATAGTATAACAATCACATATATGATGGCTAGGAAAAAAATTATATTTTTATATATAATCTCTTCCTATCTTAAACTCCTCTTGAGCAGAGACCATGCCTTTTTCAAATCTGAATCACCAGCAAGTAGCATGATACAAAGAATATAGTGGAAATTCAACAACTTTACAGATGAATGACAATAGCAAAACAATAAACAATACTGAAACTTGAGGTTGGTTTTTAAGGAAATAGTGAGACATAGATCCAGAATATAGCAGATGTCTTCAAGCAAGGAGTCCAAATCAGTCTATTATGGTTCACTGAAAAATTCTTAACAAAGCATGTACTATTTAATATCACTACCAATGAAACTGTCAGATTTGTTCAGCTGTTTTTTTAAAAAAAAATAACAAAGAGAAATAACATGACTATCACAGAAATGCAGGGATCAGACTCTATGCTTTCTCTTTGCCCCACATCTCTGTGGCATGTACGAGGAAGAAAGGTGGGGCTAGAAAGAGGATTTCTGAGAAGGAAGATCTCCAAGTTCCAGCATGCACAATTGGTGCTGGGCATGGCTGTATCTGAATCACCTTCAGTCTTTCAGTCACACGGTTATCTTTCTTGAAAATGTTGATATTTTCTAAATCTGAAAAATGAAACAGTAATGAAACAATATGGATTTGGACCCAAAGGGTTTCTCATAAAATTAAGCTTCTACCAGGTTTAATCAGGTATTGCAGATAATTAAAGGAGCAAAACATTTTTCAGGAAGGCCAGATTGGTATAAGTGGACATACTGGTATCATCTTCATGAGATTCTGGGGCAATCATGATAGAAACCCTGGAACCTTCATTTCTAATCTTGTTATCTATATAAAATGGAACCAGCTCAGAACACAGACCCTGAGGCCTTCAAGTCCAGAAATACACTTAAAGAATCACATCAAACCCAAACTGTGTTTTACTGCAGTCACGAACAAGAGTAACATAATTGATAAAAGCTTTAAAGTGAGATAGATGTGGGATTTTGAGAATTTCCAAGATGCCTTCTATCAAGAGACTACATTTTTTTTTATTGCCAGACTTCTGTGTTATAAGTTTTACAGCTGCTACTGGTTTGAATTTTACAGATCTTTCATAGAAGTGGGTTTTGGTTTTGCTAGGAACATGCTTAGAGGACCTCTTCATGGGAGTCACCAGTGTTATGATAAATTTGAAACGGAATTTCATCTTGAGATTGTGTGTGTACAAAATCCACTGTCCAGTGCATAGAACAGCAGCAGAAAGAACACCAAAAAACGAGGACTTTGGATCCAGGGAGAATCATAGATGGTGTCTTTTCAATGATGGACCTTCCGAGCTATCCTTGACTCAAGGACCATGAGCCAAAGAGAATAAGGAAACCAGTGGCAATTTCCTGATGTTGACTGTGAAATATTTTGAGGAGGCAGTTTCCTCTATTGTTCCAGAGACCCATGCAAATACTGGGATAGAAAGAATCAGGAAGAGATATCAGGAAATCCCGTTTAGTTTCAAACAGCTCAGAATCTGGATATTTGTGCATATGAAAGCTATCATTTCTGCCCAGAAGCTATTGATTTAATTTAGTACATTTTTTTCTTATTAAGAAAATCTGATAACTCAATGAAGGCAGGATTCAGAACTGGTCATAACCCTGAGGCCTGAACACTAAACAGTTCATTCCCCTCAGACTTGTCTAAGGATTCATCAAGAAATGCTACACTGACTATTCCTGTCAGTGAGACATATATTTTATTGTTTGCATCTAGAGTATTTGTGTGGGTGATAGAAGGAATAAAGAGTGGGTCAACCAGGTTGTCTACTATCTCAGAATTCCATGTCCTCATCTTCCCTTTGGCCTTAGCACCCTCAATCTTCCACCTTCTGTGGAAAGGAAGAAGGAAGCAAAATCTGGGCTTCTCAGCATGGGCCATCTGGTCTCCTCTGAAGGGCAAATCAGGTGAGTGGGAACATGGATCCTACTACCTGGCTCAGTGGGTGAAGGATTTAATTATAAACAAATGAACAAACAAAATGCAACGTGGTCTTGATAGGACATTTTTGCCCAGCTTTCTTATTTCTGTGAAGGAACTTGAGTTGGAATCATATTTCTGTCCCATTCTTCCTCTCCCTGGCTCTTCCTTCTGAGAATAGGAGACACTTGTGTGACTGGGTTAGCCAGGGACATTTGCTAAGCAGGTCCCATCCCTGAGCTCTGGCAGGAAAGGTGTCCTGGGAAGCAATCTCCTCTTCTGCCAGGTAGTTAGCAGCCTGCCAAAAAGCAAGGGCCTGAGGTTGCACTGCTGGTCAGCCGGAGGCTGGATATTCACCACCAGTGACCACACTGATATTGTTGTCCTTCATCTGACTTCTGGGCATCTTCCTCATTTAGTTCAGAATAAGCAAACAGAGATGAGGTGGGTGCTTCCCCCTCCTTGAAGTCTCCCTCATGACCAAGTGGAAATAGCACACTATTTGAAACCTTAGGCTTCGATTCAAGTCACTGGCTGTGTCACCTTGAGCACTCTACACCAGTTGCTCTGGATCTCCCTGTTGCCTCATTTGTAAAAGAGAGTTAATGATACTAGCTCCACAGGCAGGGTTGTGGCACTCATATACAACTGTGTTATCCAAATGTCTGTAATTAATGAATTCAAGTATCTTCATTTTCCAGGAAAAGAAAAAAGCAACAATAAATGCTTTATGAATGCCAGAAGAATTAGTTACTGATGAACACTTATTTTTTTTTAATTTGTTCTTTAATTTCTTTCTTTTTTTTTCTTTTTGTCTATTTTTCCATCTTGTTTTTTCACTGGAGTTTCTCTGCTAGCATTTTCAGAGGGAAAAAGCCTAAAGAGGGATTTGAGTGCTTTCCTCCCTAATTGAAAGAATAGTTTTAGTAGGAGACTTTCTAGTCTTAAAGAAACTAAAAAGACCAAATCATTGGAGAATAAAATAAGAATTGATAGAAAGGAAAAACATCCAGGGGATTCTGAGCTGGGTGAAATTCTAAATCTAAGAAGACCTGAGGAGAGAATCCTATGAGATAAGTATATCAGCATTAGAAAGGAAGCCATTAAATTCTTAATTGCCTATTGCTTTGAGAAGGAGCTGTCAGGGGCCACTGATCCATGCCTGGTCTTTGTACTTGGTAATTTTCGTAAAAGTTTACCAGTTTTTTTCAGGTTTCAAGACCCTTCACCTGCTCTAATAAGGTTTGCTTTTAACCAATGAAAGCACTTAAATTATTTGATAGTACTAAACAGTAAATGCATGCTTAAAAAATAGTACAGAAATGTCTAGGACACATTATTTATCTACCCTGGGTCCCTGGGGTGTGGGTCCCACAAAATGGGACTCCTGACTTACTTTCTACTAGTGCTGTTAGTACCATCAATGTTTCCATTAGGTGTGCTACAAATAATAATTGAGTTCAAATGTATTGAGACTTGCTAGCGTTTTACATGGTGCCATAGTCGTTTCAGACTGCTATATTTGATACAATAGGCTGGGTAGTTTAAAAGGCAGATTTTTCTTTTCCTGACAGTTCTAGAACCTGTAAAGTTGAGTACTAGTAGATTCATTGTCTTTTGAGGGCTCACATACAAGTTTTCGGAGGTCCTTCTTCTGAGATCCTTTCATGGTTCTAGTCTCTTCTATAAAGACACTAATCCCCTGAATTTATAACCTCACCTAAATTCAATTGCCTCCCAAAGGGCCTGCCTGCTAATATCATCTTATTGTGGGTTAAGATTTCAACATATAAATTTCGGGAGGAGATATACTGTGCCTATGCATTATCTTGTTTATTTCTTACAACAATCCCATAAATTAAGACTTTTGAACTGCCTTTGCAGGTGAAGAAAATGGACTTAAGAGTTAAGCCATTTGCCTTGGGCACTAAGTAAATCAGGAAGCTGTGCTAGCAACCCAAGCCAACTCATTCTGGAGCCTTGTTAACCTTTACATAATACTTATTGCCCTGTTCATAGTTCTGGATACAAAAGGAAACACAGAGAGATGACTTGAATAGTTAACTGACTTCTACTTGATCAGATTCGTGAATAATTTAAAAATAAAAAAAAATGAGGCAAAGACTATAAAAGAAGCTAGCATTATGGTAACAAAGTTACTGAGAAAGGCAGAGGAATATCTTTATGAAGGTGAAATGAAAGAAAAATGGGAATTTGAAAGGGGACA
Organism: Marmota marmota marmota; assembly: GCF_001458135.2. Classification (NCBI taxonomy): domain Eukaryota; kingdom Metazoa; phylum Chordata; class Mammalia; order Rodentia; family Sciuridae; genus Marmota; species Marmota marmota. The sequence continues at coordinate 8,562,678 of NW_026000243.1, read as the reverse complement.
AAGAGGGCTAGATCTGAATATTTATGTGCCCTGTTATTCAAGCGGCGGTGACTAAAATGAGATGTGTAAGAATGAAGAGAGTCTGATTGAAAAGAAAAACAGTTGTAGAAAGGAGAAAGAACACATTGCTATAAATAATGTCACTTAGATTTTTAAAATCACACATATATATAACCCAAGGAAGAAAAATGCTGCAATAAAATAATAATAACTCAAGGACAGGTGGAATAACAGAGGCTGGTCTGTCTGAGTTCCTTAGTGATAATTGTACAAACAAAAAGATGCTCTCGGCAGAATGGGTGCCTGCTGTGTGACTCCTGAATAGGTGCCTGTTTTGAGTTCCAAATTTCCCACTCAAATATCAGGTGAGAAAGGCAGCCCTGACTCCCCACACATTCATAGTACAGAAGGGTTATCTCTCCCTGATTCCCTTGAGTACATGCCTTTCCCTCCCCAAGCCCTTTGCACCTTGGATGACCACAGCAGGGTCCATTGTGCTTCCAGCTCCTGGCTCCCACCACCCATGATACTATCATCCTGATCAAGCTCTTAAAGATGGGTGCTAGATCACTCCTTGAATGTGCATCAGTGCATCCTCCTTTCTTTCTAGTACACATGAACCATTTAAGCCCCAGTGCACATATGACCACATAAGGGTGGATAAACATTCTTTTCTTAAGTAGATGTTTCCTGAGTGCCTACTTTTTTGCCAGCTACTGAAGGGTAGAAATATAAAGAGGCCTGGTGGGGAACACAGGACAAGAACTACTTGATCAGAAATGAAGCAAGACCTGTCTGACAGGACATGTTATACAGGAAGCAAATAGGGCATTTACTAGGGAATCACAGGATATGGAACTGGGATTGATTTGGGCGAAGAGTTTTTATATAACATTATACATAAACTGAGATATAGAAAATGAGAAGATAGAAATAATCCCAGGAAGAAGAGCTGAATGAAAAGGATGAGCTCAACATAGCCAGGGAAGGTCTGGGGGTCTGGCAAGTGAGGGAGAGTGGGAGGAGGTGAGTCTGGAACAGCAAGCAGGGGCCATATCACAAAGATTTTTAGATTTAAGCCTGATGTAGGGCTGGATTTTATTTCAACAACAAGGGGAAGCCATCGGAGGCTTTAAAAGGGCTACAATGGCAAATAATTTGCATTTTAGGATGAGCAGGCTGACTGCTCTGTGGAGAATGGATTGGAATGAGACACAATGGGCATCAGGAAGTTGGTTCTGCAGAGAGGGCAGCACTCAAGTAGCTTCTTTGAGCTGATGAGACAAAGTTGTAAAAGGAGGTTTTTCCCTCTGTTACATGGTACAGCTGGTAACAGGTGGCCTGAACCTCACATAGGCACTGCTACCAATGAGCCACAAGGAGCCTGACACATTCTGTGCCTGCTGTGTGCCTCAATTTCCTCATCTAGATGATAACAATCATACTTGCCTTCTAGAATAGCTATGGCTGATTAAATTAGATACTGTTTGTAATGAATCTGGCAAAACTGATCCCTCATTATGTTAAGTGGTAGTTCTTTTAAGAGTTATGGTGATTTGGGAGGTGGTAGGTGATATTCCCCAACTAACGACCTCTGGGTCATGAGAGGGAGTTAGGACAGGGTGTTTCTAGAGAGGTACAACTTCAAGTCACACTCTTCCTCCTAATCTCATTAACTGGTAGCTCCAAAACAACAGCTACCAATAAGCATCTCTTATACCCCAAGTTATTGCACACATTATTGCATTTACTTCTCACGACAGTCTTCAGTACAATGAGGCTTGTATTGTATTACTACACCCCATTTAGACATGAGGAAATCATAGTCCTCAGAGGTTAGGTAACTTGCTCAAGGTTACCCAATTAGTAGCAGAGCCAGAATTCAATCCAGATCTGTCAGAATCCAAACCCCATGCTTTTTCCACCATAACGACTCATTAACAACACAACTCCTGCATCCCAAACACACCTCAGATTCTTGGGTTTCTACAGCATCTGTGTCTCTCAACACAGGGTATCCCATCGATGGAAAGTCCCCAGGTGACCTGGGAAAGATAGAAATCTGCCCACCCCATGCCTTATAAAGAAGAATAAACAGACCTGTTCCATCTGGTGTTCTATAAAACACGCTTTGCCAGGTAAATCTGGAAATGAGGTTGTACCCACTGCTGAGTACCAAATGTTATATAGCTAATTAACCACAGAGACTGGGGAAGAAACCCATTAAAGAGACCAAATACAGCCTGAAGAAAAAGCAAATGGTAATGTTGCTGCTTATTACTGTTATCACCATTAATATTAATATTAATATTAATATTAATATTAATATTAATACTATTATTTAGTTTTATTATTACTCTGATATATCATTGTTATTGCTGTCTCCTAACATCTTTCCCATAAATCTATCACCAAATGTTTTAGAGGCTTAATATTGTTATAGTTATGTAATTAAACAAATAGAAATAATAGTTGCAGAATTGCAGAGTTACATAATTATTGCTGTGCAATGGAAACAATAAATAAAACTTACATGCCTGGATAGCAGTTACATTAAAAACAATAGAAACATTGAAGGCTAAAGCTGAAGAATTATGTAATGGTTACATAATTAAATAATAAATTATCCCAGAACTACAGGGACATGTACTATATAAAGCAGCTTACCGAATGGAGGAGAAAAGGAAACCACGAAGCAATGAAAAAAAAAAAAAACGAAGAAAAGAAAAGGAAATTTTGCCTATAGACAGGAAGCAGAGCAGTATGGACCCTGAAATGAGGAGCCCTGAGAGATTTTCCACTTCCCATTCTGGTTTCAGACATAGATGTGGATTTTATCATCCCCAGAATACAAAGTAATTTATCTAAGGCTATAAATCACTTGGCTAATATTATCTCCTTAAATGAACAGCTTATCACATGTAACATACATTCAATCTCTGTGTTTCAAATTATCTCAGAATTTAGCTTTACTCTTGACTAAAGATTGTATCGCAACTCTTCAACTACCTGCATTGATTCAATGACCAGTGGAACATACAGGATGGAACACTCTAATAATATCCTAAAAATTATTTAAAAATCAAGGCATCCAGACACTTCTTTGGTTATGTGATCATAATATTAGCATACCCAAATATTTGGAAAGACTAAAATATTTGGTGTTAAATCAAATACCCAGATGAATGACTGACTTGCTAATATTTTTATCCCCAAATTTTGCCTATCAGACTGTATATATTTTGTATAAAGCTATGCTTATTGAAGCCTGGAGTGAGGGACACTGTCATCCACCTGAGGACATATAATGGGCACCTGCTCTAAAGACTGAGTTCCAATGGGGATGCCAGAGTGATAGCAACACATTTTGCACTCTGAATCCACCTGTCTCCCTGGGTGTCACCAGAATTGAGCCCATTGTTGGAATGAATGGCACAATGGGATGTTCCTGGGATGCCAGCAGCATGCAGTTTGAATAAGCACATGGCATCTCTCAGCAGTGACAATGGGGAGGCAGAAGGCTCCTGTCCAGAGCCAGCAGGGAACAGAGCCATAGTCTGCCAGTCTCTCTGTAATTCACATTTGAAGGAAGCTCTCACTTCTCCATCAGGCCTGTTCTGAGAGCAGCCAGGCTGGGCCATTATCATAATGGGGTCACCTGGGAGGCTAGGAATAGACAGGGGAGCAGTCTATTGGGGAGAACTAATTGACTCCTGTCTCGTTATTTGGCTCAGCTTGACAGGCAAACCTAATGATTGGAAAAGTACGGCCTCAGAAGAGGCCCACGCCAAGGAAGGGCCATGAGGCCAATGCACCTGCTGGGCCTGGGGGAGGTTGAGCAGACTGCCCAGTGTCAGCCCCACACTCCTGGGTCGTAATTTTCCAACATGCAGCTCCGACATGCCCCTGGCCCACAGGGAGACTGTGCTGCCATCTGCTGTGTCCTACATAGCTACAGTACTGAAGGACACTTAGAATTCAGACCTCTTAGCATCCTTTTGTTTCTGTCCCCCAGTAGCTCACCTTCTAAGTCCTGTTAGTAAGACTCTTTGTACCCTTCTGCAGAGGGAGGTCAAGATAAGGTCCTCATTTAGGGAAATTAATGTGATCCTGGGAGCAAAGAAACTTCTTCAAGGGCTCTTCTGGTATTAAGTCCCATGGGAACATAGGCAAAGAATGTCCTGTTCCTCTGATATCATTGAGGGTACACCCAGAGGTCTTTAGTGCTGTTGAACTTCCTGGGGCACTGAAAATTAATAAACCTGGCATATGAGTCAGTCTGCCATAACAAAATATACAGCCTGGATGGCTTAAACACCAGCAATGTCATTTGTTATAGCTATGAAGGTAGGAAGTCCCCTATCAGGGTTTCATCATGGTCAGGCTATCTTCCTGACTTGAAGACTCCTACCTTCTTGGCATCCTCATACCCTCTCCCTCCCTTCCTTCAACCTCTTCTTCCCCACCTTCCTCTCCCTACATAGATAGATATATAGAGATATAGATAGATACAGATCTCACTCTTCTTTTTTTAATAAGGACACCAATCTCATCATGAACTCCCCCATTTCATAACTACATTTAACCCATTACCTCCTAAAGGCCCCATTTCCAAAAACCATCAGTTTGAATATTAGGACTTCAAAATTAGAGGAGCAGGGGATACAAACCTTCAGTCCATAACACCTTGGTTTGATTTTCAGCTTCTCCTGTGTGATAGGTGAAAATTCCATATGACTTCAACATTGAATCTGTTACCTTACCTGCAAGATGTGACTAGCAATATCCACTACTTAGGATCACTGTAGGGAATAAAGCAAAAGAATGTAGAAGCAGCCTCACTCACACCAGGTACTAAAATGTCCAGCTTTCTGTTCTCCCTCATGCCTCTTTCTAGATGTCTCTCATTTCCTGGAGCATCAGGGCTCATCAGGAGTTCTGTCCCACCCTTCATCACACGGAAGACCAGTGTACACCCATGCATTTTTCTGGAGACTGAATCCCCTGTTCCTTCCCAGCCCCCAGCACTTCTGATCATCTCAGCCTGGTGTCTCTATTTCCGGTTGCCAACATCAGTGCATTGGACAGAGCGGTGAGAGGTACTTCCCTGACTAACCTCTTTGTACTGAGAAGGGGGAATAGAAACAGAACACATGTTTTAAGGACTCCATAAATCCGTGAAGATAAAAAAAAAAAAAAAAAAAAAAAAAACACCACCCAGCACTTTTTAACAATGCGCCATGCTGATGAACCAGCATATAGGAAATACCAAAATAAATATAAAATCCCTCTGAAACCTCAGAATAAATCTTTGGGATTTTTTTTCCTTATAACATACACCAGACATCATTTTTTTTAAAATAATTTTTATTTATTTTTATTGTTTAATTTTCGGTGGACACAACATCTTTGTGTGTATGTGGTGCTGAGGATCGAACCCGGGCCGCACGCATGCCAGGCGAGCGCGCTACCGCTTGAGCCACATCCCCAGCCCCCAGACATCATTTTTAATACTCAGTGAAGACCCACAACTGGGAACAGAAAGTCTATAAAAACGCTGCTGCTTCCTTCTGAAGTGACCTAATGATCAACCGCAATGTGTGTGAATCACCCTCCAATTGCTTCCTGAAAAACTCATTTCAATCTAGCCCAGAACCTTCTCCCTCTCCCAACACATCCAGTGTTGTCATGTTTCCTCTCATAACTCCTTGCTGAATTCCAATGAGGCTTTCTAATTAGCCTAATTAATTTTCTGCCCAACTTAATAAGACTGTCTCTGGTTCAGAAATAATTGGACTTCCCAAACACCATTTTCCCTCCCTCTATTTCTCAGTGGTGAGTTGTGATCCAGCCTCTTTTAATAATTCAAAATTAGCTTCTGTTTTTCAGATGATGGGTTCATGTTCAGAAAGTTATTTAGTTTTTTCATTAACACTCTCACATCTCTCTCTCCCTACCCCCGCCCCCTTTCAAAAAGAATATCTTTTAAGTGCACTAAAAATAAAAGAAAACTTGGATCTCTTCCTGGAGAGAGAAATCCATTTTGGATCAAGGTTCCAATGGATTCTTGCTTCGTATTTTATCAATTTCAGGAAGGTAAATTAATGACCTGGGAGAAGCATGTTATTTCCCACAAAGTTTTGGTAGCAGCTGTAAAAATGAACCTTATCAAACCAAGATTGACCCTTACAATAAAAAAAATGTTTGGCATGCTTTTAGGCTGTTGGCTTCCTATGGAAGAGAAGTTTATGTCTAACCACCTAGAATTTTTTTATGTGATTATAAATTTGTTACTAAAGGAAAATAATATAGTTACTATAAACATAAGTGTGTGTAAGCAAATGAGTTGGAGAAAAAAGAGAAAGACAATAAGATCTGAGGAGAGGAACAGATGACAGAAAAATGAAAATGTCTATGTCACAATGCATGTTTGAATAAGATTTGCAAAACTGTGTAAATTGCATATTGTCTCCTGTTTGCTCACAGGTTTCAGAATGCCAGGCAATATCAGCCTCTGTGGTATTGGTTTTACAGCCCAGGAATGCTTCACTTGGAACCATGAAGATGGAATTATTTTCTCATTCCCTAAAAGGCCTCAAGCAATTTTTAGAGGACTTATAAATATGCCAGTGAATAGTTCTGGGGTATAGAGAGCATAGTAAGATTGTGTGCCTGGGATCTTCTCTAGGCACTCAGATGGCACAGCTGTGAACTTGGTCATTATGTTCCCCTAGGTTTTAAGTAAAATCATAAGGTTTTGGGGTTTGAAAGAATTTATTCCAAACAATAGCTATAAGAGCTCATCCTTTGTTCTTCTCTTTGGATTTTCCTAGTCCAAATTCCTCAAAAATGAAATGTCTGGAGATATCAAGTTTGAATTCTTTTTCCAGTGGAGATGGGTGATCTACTCATGTTCCAAGAATCGCTGTTTCTATTAGGAACCACTGAAACATGTACAGTTTTCTTAAAATATGACTCGGAAAACTCTAATTGTACCAAACTACTAAATTCAGTAATAATAATCTTCTACTTAAGAACAAGTTTTCTTTATCTTTCTCTGTCTCTCTCTCTCTCTTTTCTGGGGATGTTTCTTAAGAGACAGTATTTGGTGGTGTGTGTAAAGTACAATCCATTTTTTTTTCAAATGTAAATAACATTCAATTTCTCAAAAATGTCCAGAAGGGAAGTATGCCTATATTACAATCCAACGTGATCAGAGTCTGGATCAACTAGAGGGGAAAAGAAGACCAAAGTTAGCCAAGCGCTGTGGGGCTCACCTGTAATCTGCAGCTCAGGAGGCTGAGGCAGGAGGATTGCAAGTTTGAAGTCAGCCTCAGCAGTAGTGAGGCAATTAGCAACTCAGTGAGATCCTGTCTCTAAATAAAATACAAAATAGGGCTGGGGGTGTGGCTCAGTGGTCTAGTGCCCCTGAGTTCAATCCCCAGTACCCCCCCCAAAAAAGGGGGATGACCAAAGTTGGGTAAAGAATCAAAGTAAAAAAAATGAAGAATAGTATCATGGGTAACTGTATATTTAAATGAAACTAATTCTTAGCTACCAAAATAAATGTAAAACTGAATAAAGTAGTTTTAAACTCATAGACTTCCTCTCTTGTTGCTTAAGTAAGGCTACTTGCTCTGAGCAATGCTACCATCCAGGGATTCTTTGAAATATGGCCCATTTAAAAGCAGATTTTTCAATGACGATCTATTAAAAATTCAAAGCTAGTAGAATAATAACTAAACTTTAAGTCCTTTATACACATTTTATCCCTAGAATATGCTTTCAATAAGGTTTTTTTTTCCTTTTTCTTTTCTTTCTTTTTTTTGTTCACTGCATTTTAATGTTGTGGTAGGTTACTTTTGTCAACTTGGGTAAATTTTTACTAATCTCTGTCTCACTTCCCTTGCTCTGGTTATCTTCTTTTGTACCATAGTAAATGACTCTGAGTCTTGATTTTGTGTGAATACATTAGAGGTAAAACTTTGTTGAAAAAAGCAAAACAACAAGCATAATAACAATAATCATCTGAGGGTTTAACTTTGAGTCACTTCAATGGAATTTACAACCTCAAGCCATGGCAGTACCTTTGTTTCCTGAATTAAGAGGAATTTATTTTTTTGCTGTCCCATGGACACTGAATATGGACCTAGCACAGCCATTGAATTGGGTTATAGACAGTACCCAAATCTTCTCCCACTCAAGTTTTTCCTGTCCATGCACTTTCAAAGATCACAGCTAATGCATCAGTCCTATCTAGATGAGCTGTGACAGGCAAAAATTCCTGGGGAAAATGGCATGCTCAGGTGAATTACTGAGGAGGTAGTCAGGTGGAGTTCATGCATGACAGAGCTCCTACAGAAATAATTTGACACCAATAGTTAATCACAAAAATAGTGAAAAAGTGGAAGAAGAGAAGTGGAAGAGAACACATCTCAGAGCCATCCCAGAGTTTCTACCAGACCTAAGAATGTGGGCCAAAGAAAGAGGTGATTCTTCCTAAATCAAGAACTGGGGCCTTCCTGGCAGGATCTGGAGCTACCTTGGTAGGGCTTTTAGGTGAAAATTAAAATAACAATGGAGATATATTATTTCCAAGAGATGCTACCCTTCCTGTGGGAGATAAGGGATGCAGGGAACTAGTAATGGCTTGCCCTAAGACAGCCTGCTCGGGCTGAAGCCACTTACTGTCACTCAGGACCCCAAAGGGGCATTTGGGCGCCTGCACTAAGCAGCATCACCAGCCAAGATTTGATGGATCATGAAATTGCTAAGTCCCCTTTTTAAACATGGCTGCAAGTTCAACTTCACAGAAGGCAAAGAAGCATTCTTGTTTTTAATGGCTGGGAGTTTACTGGCCATATATTTCACCCAGAACCCTCAGTTCTCTGTGAAATTTTCAGGTAAAGCAAGTCAAGTGAGTAAGCAGTTTTACTGCTACCTTTGAACAATCTTTTCTTTTCTTTTTTTTTCCTGAGATGAAATAATTCTAGGTTATAGCAGTTCTTTAATATAAGGAAGCCCTTTCCATATTCTGAGCAGGTTAAAATCCCTCCCTATTCCTTCTCAAAAGAATGTCTTCTTCTTTTTTCTCAAGAAGCATTAGTAGACAGTAAAAAGGAAATTTCAGTCCTATTCCAACAACACTGTTCCAACACCTGCCTTTTCATCATAGTGTGGAGGCATTGATGATGCCAACCAATATGGCAGACCTTAACCCCTTTTATGGTTAGATCTAATGCTGACAATTGAGCTCCATTTGCCTCCTTCCAGGTGCTAATGTTATATAATTTCTGGAAGTTGAGACTCTGGTCTCACCTGGTTAAAGTAGGATAGCAGTGGGAAAAGAGAGTCCCTTAGGTTAATTAGAGTGACAAATACCCAATTCTTCTATTGCCACTTCTCAAATAAATCTTTGTATTACATGTTATTATACTCACTTTGAAGAGATATTAAATAATTTGGCTATATCCTCAGAGTAAGGAGCTAATTTGGAGTAAGAATTAAGGTCTGATTCACTCCAGAATCCACATTATTTTTACTATATAGAATATTGCTTCCAATTTTCCATTAGAATGGCATCATAAAATGCAAAACATGTTCAAAAGAAAATCTTGCTACATGGGATTTCAAACATTCTGGTTATAATGTGGCATGCTTAGCCAGGCTTAGCAAATAAAAATAGAGGATGCCCAGTTAAATTTGAATTTCAGATTTATGAATTTTTTTAATATATGTGTATCCCTTATATAGCATGTTACATACTTACACTAAATTTACTTACTCTTTGTCATAAATTGGAATTTAGTTGGTCACTCACTATTTTCCCTAGGAACCTACCTGTATCTGAATTTCTTGAGCCCCCAAATTCACTTTTCTGTGACAAACTGAAAAATGCTGTCAAGGAAAATATAATTGCTCTCTCTTCTGTTGTCATTGCCAGTTTTCACCCTGAAGATCATTGTGGCTCCTCCTAGGCCTAGAGTGAAATGTCATTTATGTACTTGTAAGAGTAAAGCTGATATGCTCTATTGTGCTCAACTAAGTTGTTTCCCCCGCCCCCTTGGCCAACTTCATTGAGATACAATTTATATACAATAACAGTAGCCATTTAGCAGTATACATCTGTGTAAGATTCAACACTATCAAAATAAAGAACATTTCATTGTCCTAGAAAGTTACCTTGTGCCCTTAGTATTCAATTTCCATAGCCTTTCAGATACATACAAATATTTTTCTGAATTCTGTCTCTATATATTTGATTTGTTTTTCCAAAAATTTCAAATATATGAAATCATTGAACTTTTCAATCTATACTCTTCTATACAAATGACTTCTTCCTCTCATCATGATGACTTGATATTCATCCCATTGTTGCATGTATTCATCCTTCATCCCTTTTATTGCTGAATCATACTCCATTGCTTGGACAAATATATTCTAAATATCCCTTAATCTGTTGATAGACATTAATTGTTTCTAAATTTGGCTAATGCAAATAAAACTGATATTGACATTTATATTCAAGTCTGTATGGGCATATAATTTCATCTGCCTTGGAGAAATACTGAGGAGCTAAATGGCTGAGTCATGTGGTAGATGGGTATTTCATTTGATAAGGAAACACCATACAATTTTTACAAGTGGTTTCAGCATTTTACATTCTTGCCAGTGTAAGATAGTTCCAGTTGCTCCACATCCTTGCTGATGCTTGATTGTGATACACTATTTTGCTACACTGTGATTTCATTGATTATCATGGTTGTATAATGTAACTCACAGTGGTTTTGATTTGCATTTCCTTGAGGTCAACTGAGTTTTAAAATATTCAGAAAAATAAAACATACATTGATTTCTCTACATATTAAGTAATTTTTTTTTTAGTGTCTCTCTTGGACCAGGTACCACACTATAGTCACTAAGTATAAAATGAAAAATAAAAAGATAATTGATCCTTGCCAAATATGAAATTTATAATTTAGTGTGTGATGAAGATATTAAATAGACATATATGTAACAATTACACCTACAAATAATAATAACAAATATCATTTAAAATATAAATAAATGAATAAATCATTCTAAGGACAACAGAGTACACCCAAATTAGACTAGAGTGAAAAATGTGTTCTCTGGAAGATGAACATTTTAAACATGTCCTGTAGGGTGGTTAGGAAGTAAGAAGGCAGTAGCTGTGTGGTGAATGGGAGAATTTTCCATGTAGAAGACATGTGGATGAGGGAGCTGATCACTTTTCTCTTGAGACTGGAAATAACCACCTCTGTTGAGAATACTGAAGCAGAGTCAGGAGCAACTAAGCAACCATGTCAGGGACACCTTCTGGATTTTCTACTAAATGGAGTAGGTAAAAGGGAGTGCCACATGCAAATTCATGCTTTCAATGCTCCCGTGGGATCCTGTGATAAGAAGGATTTACACGAGGGTGGGAGTGGATTCTTTTAGAGGCATTCTGCAGTTGTAAGGCATAAGCTTTAATGGGAAAAAAATGGAAATAAGAGAATTCAAGATGAATTTTGGAAGTGGTATCAGTGAGATTTAATATCATTAAGCTAGCAGGATCCTTGGAATGGCAGAGTCAGGAGACTTCTGGGTCTCTGCTTCGAACAGTTGGGTTGATTGAGGTAGCAGACAGTGAGTTAGCAAGACTGAAGGAGGAACTCTATAATAGTTACAGTAACTTGCAAAGCAGTCTCCAGTGGCAAGCAGCAGGGAAGGAGGTGATAAGCTTGTTGCCAGAGTAACATTTTTTTTCCTGACAGTAAAAACACATGGATATGTGACAATGTACAATTGACTTAATGTAATATCTCAGAGGCCTCTGACTAGACACTGAGGAAGATTCAGGGTTCCAAATAGAAATGTGTAGATGGGGCCTTGTCCATCTTGAACAGACATGTGCAGTAGCCCAGGACAAAGCTGGCAACACCTAGTCTCATGAATATAAGGAAAATACATATTTTTTTTAAAAAAATATGAATTTAGAGAGGGATAGGAACACAAGGTAACTGGCACTTTCTCTCAAGTGTCACCAGGTGCCTGATGATATTTCACCTAAGATCAATGTGTCCTTAAAGTAAACAACCCAAGTCCCACCTGGCTTTGGGACAGTTTAGGATAGCTTTCTTTCATATGACATTCATTAGCTACTATTAGACCAAGAATCCTGCCAAACATGGGAAACAAAGGAATGCTGAAGATTCAGAGTCTGTTCTGGAGAGATGCCAGGAAAAAAATTTATGATCCTGTATGTAAAACATTGACAATACAGGAACCTAAGTCTACTACAAAGATGAAAATGAAATTTGACTATATCTAAGTCAAATTTCTTCACTTATTAAAAAAAAAACATGGTTTTCTGATAGTATTAATTGTTCAAGTATATTAACAGTAGCTTCCTTTCTTCTTGCCCTTTTTTTGTATGTTCACTCTGTACCAGGCACAGTGTATGGTGCTGAGTACTTTTCATGCTCTGGGAGGTGGAGATAATCATTATCAATTTAATGAATGCCAGGAAATGTTGGCTTAAATCTGTTATTTGCCTAAGGTCATGTTGTTAGAAAGTAGACATACTGGGGTACAAAATAAGGCCTATCTGATCCCTAAAACCTAGTTTTCTGTTTATTTAAAGACTTTCTGCACTGAATTTATTCAGAAAAAATACACTGGGAAGTAAAATTGCTGCATTTATTCCACCTCCTCCAGTGCCCACTCCTATTTCAATTGATGATTTATTGTGATGCCCAAAGAGAGTTTATTATTTATGTGAAATGATCATGGGTCTAAATCCTGAATATATACACTGCTTTATGACTTTTTTATTTTTTCAGTCTAAACAAAATAGGGAGATAGGACGCGAACTTGTGTTCAAAAGGAAGGCCAAACCAAGATCGGTTCCTCTGATATCAATGACTCCACGCTCCTGGAGAAACACATTGGCATCATGCTGTGGTTCCTCACAGCCCCCATGGCCAGTACACACCTAGGTGGAGAGATCACGGTCTCCAGGCATGTGGAGAGAGAGGTAGTGCTGTGTTCCTCCCGTCTGTTTTGCAGAGGAGAGCCATTCTGAAAAAGCACATCCGATTAAATAAATTAAAAGAATTGCACCCCCCTGGGAACATTCTCAAAACAGAAAGTCATTTGAACCGATGTACGATTCACTCAGAGCCTTTCTCCTTATAGGAAATGAATACAATCAAAATAAAAATCACTTCATGGTGTAAGAGGCAGTAGATGGGCACAGGGAGGAGGGAAGCAGGTCATGGAAGGCAGTGTTTACAAAGCCATTAAAGGAGGATGAATAGAGCTAGTCTGGTCCCAAAAGGCAAAGACATGTGAATTTTCACATATAAATAGAAAACGTTTAGAATAGTATTAATTCAAGGCACAGTTCCTAATGCGTGTTGACTGTTTGGAGCGTCCGCTTAGCTGCATTGCCCCCTGCTGGTAAAAATCCTTCTCTGCAACTGCTACTGCTCAAGTTTCAGACTCTGTCCATGGTACTAGCCCCTGTAAGGCAGGTCTATATCCATATTCATGAATGGTGTAGGGGACACCCAAGACAACTAAGAACTCGGTAACTACTATATTACCTAGAACTTACTACAATACCTGGCATATCGCAAACCTTTAACATAGCTTGTTGAGTGAGTGTATGAACAAATAGGAATAGCTCTAAATCAGAATTAAACTGTCTTAGACTAAGACACCTTAACCTTTTATGTCATTATCATCAAAACTTCTTGAACCCAGTCAATGGATCCTGCTAAGAAAGATGTATCAGGTAAAACTAAAGTCACCATGTGAGGTGGCAGGTGCCAGGGGCTGTCCTGTGAACACAGTGGAGAGGCCCATCATCAATCACCAAGACAGTGGTGATATGTTGGCTGTATCTTGGCAGAGACATGCCTGAGACCACAGGATAATGAAGAGCTTGGCAGGTAAAGAAACAGGAGAAGAGAATTCTGTGCAAGGAGAACAGATTGTCAATGAAAAATTGCATTAGACTTTCAGGAAACCCCCTTGGCATTGCCAGAAATTCCAATGAGAGTTACGACTGGTGAGTGGATAATGTTTGAGAGGTCAAATGATAAAAAGCGATCTGTATAATGATATAAAGATTATTATATGAGCCACCTAAACCCACAAAATTGGTTTACATTTAGAAGCTGTATGGTTTGTTTTGTATTTTATATGCATCAATCTGGAAAGGAAGTAGAAGGTGACTTAAGAGGAAGAGAGAGGGGG
>NW_026000243.1:8541455-8548219 GCF_001458135.2 Marmota marmota marmota | reverse complement strand
GGGAGGGAGGGAGAGAGAGAGAGAGAGAGAGAGAGAGAGAGAGAGAGAGAGAGAGAGAATGGACACAGAGCCCAGCTATTAAATTTAGTAAAGAACTGGAGAAAGAGACTTCATTATGATGTCAGTAGTCTGAGCAGCAAGGAGAAGACTGCTGAGGGAAAGATTTAGGAGGCACAGTCTAAAGGCACAGATACTGTGCTAGCAACTGGAAGATTTTTCAGGGAGATTTCAGGAGGAAGAATAGATCTGCAGGGAAAACTCAAAAGAAATGCAGCTTGGGTGCTTGTTAGTTATTCTGCCAGCATCTCAATGAGTGAGTTTTAAGCTCACAAGAGAGTTTTGACTGCATGAATAGTTTTGTGAGTTTGTTAATTTATAGATTATAGTAAGCAAAGGCACATTTTCCATCTGTGCCTTAGTTTCCCTCTGTCATATTAATATAAAAAGTAAACTACTCCTAAGGGGCTTCCAAGAAATGTTTATAATAATCCTATTGTATGTTATAATGCTTTATAATAAACCAAGTATTTCAACTTTTCCCTCACCACAAACCTATAGATTGTGATGTTCATATCACAATTTTGAATTTCTAAGACTAAACGACTTGGTTAAATTTACGACACCAAATCAGTAAGTGATGCATTGAGATCTCAACTCTGGACCTTCGGCTTTTTTTTTTCTTTTTCTTTCTTAATTTCTTTCTTTTTTTCTTTCTTTTTTTTTAGGAGACCATTGTTGTGGGATTTATTTTTTTCTATTTATTTATTTTTTAATATTTTTTATTTATTCTGATTTGTAATACATGGTGGCAGAATGCAATTCATTTTATATTACACATTTGGAGCATAGTTTGTCAAGACACTGATTGTACACAGAATATCTTCACACCATTCGTGTCTTATACATGTATTTAGGGTAATGATGTCTAACTCATTCCACCATCATTTCTACCCCTGTTCCCCCTCCTTTTTCCTCCCTCCCCTTTGCCCTATCTAAAGTTCCCCATTCCTCCCATGCTTCCTCCCCCAATTGCCATTATGAGTCAGCATCCTCATATCAAAGAAAACATTCGGCTTTTGTTTTTGGGGGATTGACTTGCTTCATTTAGCATTATATTCTCCAACTACATTCATTTACCTGAAAATGCTATGATTTTATTCTTTTTTAATATTGAGTAATGTTCCATTGTATGTATATATATATATATATATATATATATATATATATATATACCAAAGTTTCCCCATCCATTCATCTACTGAAGGACATCTAAGTTTGTTCCATTATTTAGCTATTGTGAATTGTGCTGCTATAACATTGATATGACTGTGTCCCTGTAGTATGCTGTTTTTAAGTCCTTTGGGTATAAACCAAGGAGTGGGATAGCTGGGTCAAATGGTAGTTCCATTCCAAGTTTGCTAAGGAATCTCCATACTGCTGTCCAGATTGGCTGCACCAATTTGCAGTCCCACCAGCATTGTGTATGAGTGTGCTTTTTCCCCACATCCTCGCCAACACTTATTGCTGTTTGTATTCTTAACAGCTGCCATTCTGACTGGAGTGAGATGAAATCTTAGAATTGTTTTGATTTGCATTTCTCTAATTGCTGGAGATGTTGAACATTTTTTTCATAGGTTTGTTGATTGATTGTATATCCTCTTCCAAGAAGTGTCTATTCAGTTCCTTGGCCCATGTATTGATTAGGTTATTTGTTTTTGAGTGTTAGGTTTTTGAGTTCATTATACATCCTAGAGATTAGTGCTCTATCTGACATGCCTGTGGTAAGGATTTTCTCCCATTTTGTAGGCTCTCTCTTCACCTCACTGATTGTTTATTTTGCTGAGAAGAAGCTTTTTAGTTGGATCCATCCCATTTATTGATTTTTGGTTTTAATTCTTGCACTACGGGAGTTTTATTAAGAAAGTTGGGAGCTAAATCGACATGATGGAGATTTGGGCCTATTTTTCTTCCATTAGGTGCAAGGTCTCTAGTTTAATTCCTAGGTCTTTGACCCACTTTGAGATGAGTTTTGTGCATGGTAAGAGACAGAGGTTAGACTTTTTTTTTCTGACACATCATTAACTCTTTCATAAAGTAGTTTTCATTGACATAATTGCTATTCCCCCCCTCCTTATGGTGCAGTAGACCCATGAAAGATAATATTGAAATTGAAAGTTTTCTCAGAATGTCAAATGTTCAAAGCCAGAGAGTGTTTGGAGAAAAAAAAAAGCAATGTCCCTTCAATTATAAAACTCTGAGCTCCTTGGAAGATAAACGTTATTTCAATGCATTGTCTTATTATTGTCTCTGTACACCTATATTTCTATCCATCTGAGCACAAACTGCAAGTTGAACAGGATAAAATATACAATGTGTGTCATGATTATCTTGATCTGGAAAATTATACCATATGTACCCAAAAAGGCAAACTTAGTGTCTGGGTACATAATGAAGAAATACATTCATGAGCTTCCCTTATCTTTCTCTTTGTGCCTTCCTCTTTTCCTGTCTATAAAACCTCCACCACATCAATTTGGTTACAGCATTTCCCCACATAGAAGCCAATGGTGTGCTCCCTATTGGGTGATGTTTCACTTTTCCAGGATTGAAAAAGTGAAGTGTGTGTCCAAGCTACACCAGCATGCAAAAAATAAATAAATAAATAAAAATGTACCCAACCAGCTCTGTGAAAGATGTCTGTCCCTAATGGTTGCCATAGAGAAATAAATTAAACCTCATCAGCCCTGAAAGTCACATTCTGAGGGAAGATTTCTTTTTCCTCCACCATGTCTACTTACCTTTTCCTTTCAATTACCCACAGGAGTGGAAGAATGTGAAGACTCCTAATGAAAAGGCAAATGAAGTATCCCCTGATGAACTGAAATCCCCCTGGATGCCCTCACCATGCCTGGTTCTGCTGTGAACCAGCTCTAGTACTATAGGGTGTAGCAGAAAAAGAGACATATAAGAAAATGATAATATTTTCTTGAAATGTTTCCTTATTGGAATAAAAATAAAACATGGGTTCATTGCCCACTTGGAGAAACTAATATCAGAGGTACAACTTCACTTATTCTAAGGATGCTATGTTCCCTAAGTCCTGGAAATATTTCCAAGAAAGTGTTTTTCATTTTTCCTTCACCAAAACCCTATGGAATATATATATATAAAACCCCAATTTTGCAGATGACAAAACAGAGTTTATTAGATCAGTGATTTGACTAAGACTACCTTGGCAAATCAACAAGGAAGGAATCAGAAACTCAATTCCACTCCACTGATTCTTTTTCATATGTTTTATTGGTTTATTACAATGATGATTTGGAAAGAAAGAAAGATGTGAGTAAAAGGGTGAAAAGTAACATTAAGCTAGGGGAAAAGTTCTGATCACAGAAAAAACAGTGATATGATACTTGTATAGGGTTTTTGATTTATTTTGTTTTGTTTTAGTTGTTGATGGACCTTTATTTTATTAATTTGTATGTGGTGCAGAGAATCAAACCCAGTGCATCATGCATGCTAGGCAAACGCACTACCACTCAGCCACAACCCCATCCCTGTATAGGGGTTTTAAACTTCCAGTTTTTCCCAGTTCTTATACCTCTGTGACTTCATCATTTATGGCATGTATAAGAATTACCAACTCTCACCACCTGGAAGATTAAGACACTGAGCAGAGCCTCATCGGCACTATCTAATTTCCAGTGCAGGGTGCAGACACTCTCCTCTCTTTAGAAATCCTTTCAAGTCATATAGGGAGAGCTCTGGGAAATACAGCCCCGGTAATACAAGCCATAATCATTGCCACCCATGGCTATAACTCCACAAAGTGGTTTCTGGTAGCACCATCAATCAGAGAGCAACTCAACATAAGCGGAATGGAAGTTCCTGACTTTGTGAATCAGGGTTTGTTTAAGGAATGCCATCTCTTTTTATCAACTTTGGCTGAATCATGTTTGTGGGGAACTGTCTAATGCTTCTATCTGTCAATATGTAAACTACTTGCAATTACCCAGAAGATAGACCTCTGTAAAACTATCAGCCACAGATATCTTACAGTTATCTGTAACTTACAGTTTCTGTTCAGTGATTCCAAGCATAATACTAATGTTTGTGTTGACACACCAAAATGGCAAGGTGAAATCAGTGGGATATTGGATAACTAGGATATGTGTGTCTTTTGGCTAAGTCAAGTCTGATCAGTTCTGTATTCAATCACTGGGTCCTGGAGAAGTCGGGCTTAAGTTTAAGTATGTAGTCTGCCCTTAAATAACTGCAGAAGACACTGTTAAGCCAAAATTGTTTCAGAGTATAGGAATAACACATTCAGGAAATTAGCATCATTTTTAGAAAACATTAATTGTCTAATGCATATCCAATTCCTTAATGAATGTCTCTTTCTCTTTTATCTTCTCTGACACACTTTCTGCAGACTGCATGAAGAGGGAATTTCTGGCAATACTTGAAACTGGAAGTCACTTTCCCCCAGGATGCATAGTTTGCTTCTAACAATAGTCATTTCTTTTATATTTTTACTAAAATGAGTTGAATTTTATTTGCATGTTCTGTATTACAAATAATAATAATCTCTGTATTAATGTTAGATATATTAAAAATGTTTTTGTAAATTTGTTAAATAAACTCAATTATTTAGTCCCTTCAGATGATACATTGCAATTTATTTGTATGAAATCTAGTAATACTTAGCACTTTACATATCTAAAGTACTTTACAAACATTAACAAATTAATCCTCTCCATAGACTCTTAATGTTAGGAATAATTAACTCTGATTTGCAGATGGGGAAATCAAGAAAGGTTAAGAGACAAACTTCCAGTTACAAAGAAAGTCAGTATCTCCAAAGACAAGAAGCAGAACAGAACATGCTCTTCAACTATGAGCTAATTTTGGAACATCAAGAGCTTCTGGAGTAAGCAGTCATGTTTCATCTTAAGAGCCAATTAGATTCTGGAAGATTATTAGAGTGAGTTAGAATACATCATAAGGAAAATGCAAATGACCACAGGAATATATTCCAGTCAGAGTGCCAGAATGAAGACAATGTGGTAGAGTTCTATATGTGTTGGGTGATTGTGCAGGATATAGTAGCTCTGTCCCAGAGTACTGTATACTCCTAACACCCTAGTGTGTCTGTATGATACTAAAGGGTAAAACCAATTTCAGAAAAATAAGAACAGCTGCTTCCACTGTTATACATCATCTCCCATTCTTATTGTCTTTTACCTATATTTTTTGAGTCCTGGAAGGAAAATGCACAAAGGCACAGTGACTTGCAAACTGAAGACAGGAATAAGTCTTTATTGTGGGTGATTGCCACACCTTGTAGGAACTACATATATGAGAAATAATTTTAATTAAATCTATGATCCTGAGCCCATTCATAATTCACATAGCAAATTGTCCATTTAAGAAAAGTACTTTGAAAGTTCAGGTGATATAATTTCTTTGTCTTTATTAGTTTTCATATTTTTATAGAAATTTGCCAAACTTGGTTCCTGAAAAATAACATATTGTTTTTTAAGGGAAATTTTGTAAACATAAACTCTATAATATGACTTTTGCATTTTATTCTCTCTCCCATTTTATCTCTATCAAAATTATTTCTTAAATAGTTACCACCACCAGAAATGGATATATACTTGCCAAGAATTAAACATATGCCCAAGACTGGAAGGATACCATGAAGTTTCAAATTTTGATGAAATTATGGCATACATTTTTTGTGAGAGAAAAATAAAACAGTAAGGATGATTTTTCTGAACTCCCTTCTTGGAATGATTGAACTGAACAGTTGAGCAAGTTGAAAGACCTCAGGTGTTTTATATAAATACATAAATAACTGAAAAGGTGAGGTTGCATCTATGCAGCTCTAGTGTCAACAATGAAAGATCCTTCTTTCCATCTCTTCAGTAGATGGTGCACACTTTTGCATTCAGGGAATACAAATGTCATTTGAGCACTTACCAAATCGTTGCTCTGAAAACTAAAATTTATTGCACATCTCTAAACTTGTCCTTCACCTAGATTCTATTCTACTTAAATATACAATCTTTTCTTTTTTAACTTCCATAGCAAGCAATTCTACTTACATTGATTATTAAATAAAGAATCTTTTGTTTGGGTTGACTACCTTGTTCACCAAACTTTCTCTGTTTTAAGTTGAAAAAATGAAAATTAATATTCTATACCCCCATATATATGGTACATAGTACACATCTTTTAATTAACATAAGCACTCTTTTATCTAATACTGGAAATGGCCTGCCAAAAATCACAGACTCTGTAAGTTGCACAGGTTGTCTAGCCCAAGTGAAAAGCAATGTATTTCAGATCACAAATACCCAAAAGATGTGCATATGCTTGCTTTTTAGTTGTATTAGTGTTTTCTTTTAAAAAGAAAGAAAAGTTCATTTATTTCACATCTCTAAACTTGTCCTTCACCTAGATTATATTCTACTTAAATATACAATCATTTCTTTGTCACAACATAAATAATTCAAAGAATCACAAAAGGAATAAACCAAAACACACAGAAGTAAAGAAGTGACTTGCAGAATGAAATAACAACTTGTCATTTAGAAATATTTTCTATTCTAAATGCCACAACAAAGTTTACCCAGAATTTACATATTTTAGGTTTGTTAGATATATCTATATCTTTCTCTCTATATATATATAGAGAGAAACACTATTATATATATATATATATATATATATATATATATATATATATATATATATAT
>NW_026000243.1:8474768-8541450 GCF_001458135.2 Marmota marmota marmota | reverse complement strand
ATATATATATATATATATATATATATATATATATATATATATTTCTTGTATATATATATATATAGTTCTTGTATATGTGGTACTGAGGATTGAACCCAGGGGTGCTCTAACACTGAGATACATCCCCCAGACATTTTTTAAAATTTTATTTTGAGACGAGGTCATACTAACTTTTCTGAGGCTGACTTTAAACTTTCATCCTCTTGCCTCAGTCTCCCTGAGTCACTGGGTTTACATATTTGAGTCACTATTCTTGATCTCTGTGAATATAATTTTATATATATTTTATGTAATTATATTTCATTCAAAAATCATGCAAACTACAGGCCATCATTCATTCATTCTCTTCATTGAGTCTTTCCTTGTTCTCTACTTTCAACTCTAATAATTAGCAATTCCACTTGCACATAAATTGTTTGCAATATGGAAATAATAAATTAATTTTAAAATGAAAATATTTTATTTTATAATTCTGTTTTCATCAGAAAGTCCATGATCACCTGAGTGAATGAAGAAGAAAAGTCAGTGTTCGGGGGCAGAATCCCAATGATCAAGAGCAATCTGGAAAAATAAAGTGTTTTTCTGTGGCTCTTACATCTTTGAAATGAGGATCAGCATCACCAATGGAGCTCAATAATTTCTTAGGGCTCAGACTTCCAGATTTCCTGAAGATGAAGAGATGAACAGTTCACTCCCCAGGGCAAGTGCAGAGCATAAGCCCTCCTCCTGGCTGTCAGTCATGTGTCTTCCTCCAACCAGCCCAGCCCCCACTTGGTTACACTGTCTCCCCTGGTCTCTGGGGAGGGTTGGGGGGTGGGTATATTGTCAGACTCCTTCCAAACACCTTGTCTCATAAAGGTCATGGAAATGATCAAAGTTGATCAAACCTCCATTGTGACAATTATGCTCTGCCCAAGCCCAGCCTGCCCTCAGTTTCAGCTGCCACACTCAGGGTCAATAAACTATTATTCTAACCACTTTTCACAGCCCACTGACTCAAAATTGACTGCCTGCAGCTCTGCTTTACTGCATGGAGGAGGTAGGGAGAGAGAGAGAGAGAGAGAGAGAGAGATACTGACTGGATTAAAAGGGGGAAACTCATAGAAGAAAATAAACATTGTCTATGGATTTCAGTATAAGCCATTAAAACAACACAGTTTAACTGGAGTCTCATTTTTGTCCAATTAGTAGTTAAGAACTATCTATTTTTATGGATAATAAGCTAACTCAGTACAATAATAATGTTAATGATAACCATTTATTAGCCAAAAAAAGGAAACTATTTGTCCAGTATTCATTATGAGCATCACTACATGTGCCTTAAGTTTCCATATTTTGTATTTAATCCTCAGGACATTCTTTGACAAAGGTAATGTTTATTATTCACATTTCACAGATGTGGAAACTGAGGCAGACTGATGAATGTTTCTTCAGCTTTCCTGAAGACCCATAGGGGTAATCAGTGAGATTGGAAATTGAGACAGTCTTATTCCATAGCCTGTGTGTTCAACAATGCTACCTTCTCACTCATTAGCCCTGGGAGGAAGGTATTATCCTGATTTAGTAAATGAGAAAATTGAGAGTTGGTGATCGAAAATAACATAGTCAGCACTCTGCAGCATAATGTGTCAGAGTGAGGCTTCAAACTCATGTTTGGTTCTAAAACCATTGATTTTTCCATTAAACTGAAATGTCAAATAATCACGTCTAGTCTAAAAGACTGTGAATTTAGTTCTCTCATTATTGGTGTGTCCCTGTCATTTTGAGCCCCCCAACCCTCATGCTTTTTATAGGGTCTTCACCTGCAACTTCTATTGTAGATCTGTCTGTATTTGAAGAGGCAAGAGTAAGCAGAACTTCAGGAAGTCTTTGGCAACTGCAGTTTCCCATCTGGGACCTTTTGTAACACAGTAAAATCTCTTCTCTCATGCTGGCAAACACTGTCACTGTAACTAGCAGGAGATTCCTGATATGGCATAGTCATGTCTTTGCATCTGTCCACTGGAAGCAAATGGATAGGTTGCCCTGGGTCTTGACAGGTTCCAGCACGTGGCATTGAGCTCCCCCTGATTTTTCAAAGCTCTCCATAGTCATCACAGAAGGGCAGGAGAATAGACACAGGGATGCAAACTGTGCCAATTTGTGGCAACAAGAGGTTTACCATGAGGTCATGAGGCAGCTAAGAAACAGAAACCTTGCTCTCTAGGTTGAATTACACTGATGAAACAATGACATCTAATTATTCCTGCAGCCTTTCAAGGGCAACATTATCATCCCCCATTTTTGGACTGGTAAAATAAAGTTGTAAGGTAGTGAATAGTTCATAATACTAATACATGGCAACAAAATAAATAAAAGTTTCAATTTATTAAAGTTGGGGGAAAGAGGGTGTGAGGAAGAATTTAGGTGGCAGCAGGTTTCCTTTGGAGAGTCCATAAGGCACTGTATCTCAATCATCTTTATAATGCTACTGTGAGCTAGGCATTGGGAGGGATTGTTACTTTACTTGGCAGATGGAAAAAGTAGATGAATGGCTTCTTTAGGCCAGTGGCAAGGCTGCAGACTGAGGCCCACATCCCCGGGTCCCCAGCTCAATCCAAGAAACCATATAATCCCATTCTTGAGCTCTGGTTCATTTTATAAGAATTGTCCAGGTTGACATTTCAATGTATAAAGTCTAATCCAAACACTCCTTTCTCCATATACAAATCATTTTGATCTAACACATTATGGGAAAATTAAAGGAATGTCAGTCACATTTGTAAATAAAAAGTTTGCATTTACCTTGTAGATGTCAAAATCAAACAAGCTGCTTTGGAGAGTAATATACGTCTTAGTGGCAAAGAGTAGATGTCCACCTGAGGGCTATAGATCAAGGGGTCTAATTACACCAAACAAACAATAGCAGAGCTATGTATGAACAATTGAAAATCAGCTATGAGAGCTGGGAGATGATGGTGACCATGTTTTCCTGGGAATTTCTCTAGAATTCACAATACTGAATAATACAGCATAAAAGCCACTTCACTTTCATTACTCTGGAAAATTGTGCATTGGTTATGCCCTATTTCACAAGTTCATACCTTGATACTAATTTACAGTGATCAATTTTAGCAGGTGGACACAGGCTTTTGGAGGGAAGCATGGTAATGGGAAGTGTGTAGGGACCTTGGGAAATGTGCCAATCCCTTCTTATTGCTGACACCTGAAAGAGAAGCATGAGCGTGCCTGCTCCACAGGGTGCCCATACCACCATTCAGTCCCACACTGTGACAAGAGGCCGGGGATCCTGAAACCTGTGTCCATCTGTGCTTGTCTGAATTGTACGTGTCCATCCAGAAAAAAAGAATCTGAGGAGAGAGACCTAGAAATGATGGTTAACCAAGACCATCCATTCCTATACCCTTCCCTGCTGCTAATGAAAACTGCTGCTGCCGGCGATCCTGGCAGCTTCAGGAACATCAGAGAGGGAAAAGAGCCACTGAAAACGAAGGCGTCAGTTTGATCTACAGTGTAATTACAGCCGTGCTGGGAGACAACACAAATTTGGCCCCAGTGCAGGCATATTTCTTTTTTGTCCAGAAATTAATTTTCATATCAAAAAAGAAACCATTTAACTTCTGAAACCAAAAATCACACAAAGAAAAGAAAATGGCAGGGATGGCAACCTGGGGCCTGGGTGTCAGCCGTGTACTGGGTATTAATATTTTTGACAGAGTTTGAAGAGCATGGGAACATTTCCTGCCCTGATCACTCCAGGGCAGAAATCAAGCATCAGATTCCAAGGGGAAGGCATTTGCAGAGACAAGGGTAGGAGAGAAGGAGGAAGCACGTAAAGGAGAAAGAGAAAGGGGAGAGGCAGCAGAGAGAGCAGGCATCATCAAACCCAGATCTATTAATCTTCCCCCAGGATCAAGAAAGGAGGGGGAAAATACCTGACACTCTACTCTGAGTTCTGGAGGCGAATGAAATAACAAATAAGAAAATGCTGAAAAATCAACACCGTTGATACCAGATAAAAATAGATGTACAGTAAAAACAAACAGCATGAATGGTTTCTCTTCTGAGAAGTCAAGCAGAACAAATATGCTAATGAAACTTCAACACAAAGGTCCTTCTAGATCTCTGATGTTTTATAGTTCTTGTAAAATGTGGGAGAGAGAGAGAGAGAGAGAGATCTAACCTTTCTGCACCTGTAGCTCTGCCTCACCCATTCCAGTTCACCTGGAATCCATCCAGTCACTTGGTCTCCTTTCTTAGTCTTTCTTGCACTGAGTAGTTGGAGCTCATCTCACAACATCCATTCCCAGGCTTAAATGAGTTATCCTATGTGGAATGCCTTACCTGTCTCCAGATCCATCAGAATACAGTGCACGTTCCCTCCCTGCCCTTTAGACCACTGGCAGGTCAGCTTGCCATCAGGTGGAGGCAGCCTCCTAAATCACAGTCTAGCACCATCATGCATGGGAGACAGCAGGTATGACTCCACCCTCCTGACAGAATGCCCTTCTGCTGCATGAGATTCCTCCATTAAGTATGGCATATTTTATGGTAAACACCTGTCACAATGATACGTGAGAATGTGAAGGAACGGCACAGAATTCTCGACTCAGGTGGACAAAGCTCCTACCAGGATAGAAGTAGGTTTGACGATTCTCTCCTTATTCATCCTTCTCCTGCTGTTCTCTTGTCCTCTTGTGCTACTCTGAGAAAAGAGGGTTTAGAAATTTCTGCACTATTTTATGAAAGTTGAGTCAAGCAGATCATTGCACCTCTTTTTCTCTTCCTTATTGTGTCCTCAGCTGCCTTGCCAGGGAGTGAGAGGTTTTTGGCAGGTATAGAGCTGACAGAACATCATCTCACAGCCATTTCCAGCTGATAAAATGTCAAATGAGATGGAACCGAAAGTGAAATCCATTTGAGGAAGCTGCTGACACTGGGCTGATGGATAAGGGAAGCATGGGTGGGGCCGGCTGCTGCTTCCCACTGGAGCCTCAGAGCTTTGAAAATGGAGAAAAGTTTGTGTCTGAGACAGATGATGTGGTTTTTCAGAGTCACCTAATATTCTGTATTTGCTAAGTACTTGTGAATCTGTGGGCCTGTAGAATAGGCCTGGAATGCAATTGGAATTCAGGTAAAGGTATTCATGAGTCTATAAAAAAGAGGCATGGCTATGTTTATGACATTTTGGATATAAAGTGGTAGGCTAACTTGGAAACAGCACTAGATTGTAGCACTGGCATTAGAGGATACTGGGAGTGCAATATATATTGAGATCAAGACTTTGGACAGGTTGCCTTTCTTGCTTGCTCATCTGTGAAATAAACTTATGTCAGAGTTGGAAGAGAGAGTTGGGTTAATGCCCTTCTCCTTGAAACAGAGACATGGAGAGGTATGATTTGGGGAAGGTTATGCTGCTTTGAGTATCTCCCTAGTACTGCTCAAAAATATTCAAGAATATTTATCTCATACTCAAAACCAAATGAGTGGCCAACATTTCTGTTTTAGTTTTCCATCACTGTAACAAAATATCTGAGGTAGTTAACATATAAGGAGAAAAAGTTCATTTTGGCTCACAGTTTGGAAGTCTCCATCCATGGTCTGTTGTCTATGTTTTATATGAAAATGTACATTTTGCTTGGCTTTTCTTATGAGCTGTGCATCTGAAATGATATCCATTGGTGGGGGGGCTGTTGTGGCACATCATGGGAGAACAAACTGGATCACCTCAGGGAGGGAAAGCAAAATACAAAAAAAAAAAAAAAAGAAAGAAAGAAAGAAAAGGAGGGAACACAGAACATCTATCCCCTTAGGAGAGTGCTGCCCCAAATCTTAAGACTAACCTGTAGATGCCACCTCCTAAATGTTTTAAGAGCACTACTCTTTACCACACTGACATGTGACACCTAAGATCTCTGGCAGTTTCTGGCTCTCAGTCTTATGCTCTTTTCACTACACGTGCAAATGGTCCTAGCAACACTGGTTTTGCTTGCAAGATCATCACAAGTAGCAACTGAGTCCAGGAGCATCAGAGCAAGCTGGCTGCACAGGCAACAAAACTGAGCATCCATTACAGGTAAAACTCAAATAATAGAATCTTAGTTCAAAGTCAAACACTTTGTCAAGCAACACATGGAACAAAATTACCCTATTCTAGTTGTTCTTTTTTTTTTTAACCCAACTGATTTTTTAGGCAGTAAAATTTCCCATGTATCTAATTTTTAATACCTGTGTATTTAGGCAAAATCACTCTCATATTCCTTTTGTCTGATTTGTAAGGAGAAATAAGGAGACATTTTACTTGGCTTTCTCACAAACTGTGAGTCTGAACATTACATCCATTTTTCAGGTGGAGAAACTGAGGGTCGAGACCTGTAAGGGAGCATTGAAAATGGGGGAAGTGACCTGCAAAGCTGTCTTAAACTCTCGACAAAGCTTTCACAGGGTCTGGGCAGCTGTGGAGAGTGCCTGGGAGCTTTGCCAGCATCTAGCCAGAGCAGGAATGCTCTTCAGTATGGCTCTCGTAATGAAAGAGTTTTCTTTTCTTCATCTTTTTCCCCCTGGTAGCACATTTTTGGCAGGATCAGCTAAATAAGTGTTACACAATCTAGCACCTCTTGAGACCTCAGTGGCAAAAGGGCCACTGAGGAAGAAAGAGAGAATTTTCAAGTTCTTAGGAAGGATTTTATCACATATTCCTAGTTGAACTTATTAGCACCTGTCACAGAGAAGTTAGCCCCTTGGTTAGGTTTTCTTGGCTTTTTCAATATTTGTCATCTCATTTCTATTGTTCTTGTTGTTATTTTAATTATTCTTTGCTCTTATTATTGGATTTTAATTGTCTGAACAGTCCCTGAGTAGTAGCAGAGAAATAATAAAAGGAGGTGCAGTATTAATGATTTTGAGTGGTGGCACAGGGGGATAGTGTGCTGCCGGTAATACTAATATTGGTAATTGGATTATTAATAATGTCACTTACAGTGACAACAATAAGAGTATCATCCATCTTGGAAATTCAGATTATTTTTGAAAATATTAATTTGCATACACTTCCACACCTTTGAGGGGAGGAGCATGGATATTAACAGAGCATCTATCCTAAAGTAAGGGGAAACAGAGTGAGCACAGGGATAGCTGGGAGCCACTCATAAGTGAACAGAGCAAGATGGATGGAAATCAAAATTGTAGACACTGCATCTTGTTAACAGTGAGGTTCCCTCTTTGAGTTGGGGGCTGTGTCTCATTCACTTCTGCGATCCTCTGTATAGCACACTACCAAACACATGTCTGGCCCACAATTCAGCCTGTAAAATGATGGGAGATAGGAAGACAGGAAGGGAGTAAAAGTAGGAGAGAAGGAAGGGAGGGAAGGAGGGAGGAGGACGGAAGGACTTACTAAAGCAGAAATTTGTAAATCACAGACAGAAAAAATCAAAAGCAATGTGCTGGATCCTTAATTAGCCATGATCTGATATTTCAGTTAATCACCATGGTAAAGAATATTCAACCCCTCCAAAGACAGGTTCATTTCAGGGTGGCCATTAAAAGGACAGGCCTCGGTTTACCTAGGGACTCAGCATCAGAGGTGGGGATGTGGTGGGTGAATTTTGAGTGGGAGGTCTATGTTAGTCAGCTTTTTGTTGCTGTGACCAACATATCTGACAATAACAATTTAGAGGAGCAAACATTTATTTTGGTTTGCTGTTTCAGAGGTTTGAGTCTGTGGTCAGCTCGCTCTTTGCTTTGGGACTGAGGTGAAGCAGAATATCATGCATAAGTGTGTAACAGAGTAAAGATTTTCAGCTCATGGAAGCTGCAAAGCACAGAGAAAGAGAAGGGTGGAGGAAGAAGGGGCTGGGAAAAAGAAAACCCTTTCCAGGGCATGCTCCTAGTGATCTATTTCTCTTAATTAGGTCCCATCTCCCAGTTGTCCATTAGCTATCAATAGATGAGTTCATTGTGTGGATTAATCCTTGATGAGTGCAGAATCTTCATGATCCAGTCAGTGCCTGAAAATCCCAACCTCTGAATCTTCCAACGTTGGGGGCCGTGCTTTCAACATGAGACTTTTGGTGGGCATTCCAGATACAAACCATAACAAAGTCATTGACTGACAGATTTCTTCCCTGCCTTTCTGTGTCTTCCTTCCCTGCACAGTAACATTAGGGGGTCCCTTTACTTCCAGATATATATCTATGCCCCAAGGGAGTCTGCCATCACTTGCTATTTTTAAACATACTTTCAGATTGTCAATAAGTTATTCCAAAAAAACCCTATCTATTGATGTAGACAAGGAATTATGAACAACACTCTTTTGATAGCATTATTCATAACACCAGATAATTGAAAATTATCTTAATGATCAACACTATGGGAATGTTAAATAAATTACAACATATCCATATGATAGATTGTTATGTAGCTATTAAAATCACATTTTAGAATAATTTTAATAGCACAGAAAAATGTTATAGTGTTAAGTGGGGGAAAAACAGCTACTAGAGGAAACAAAAGAACAAGCTTCTTGTTAGTGGGGTAATGAAAGAGGCAGATGGATTAGTGGATCTTAACACACCTTGAACCAATGACAGGACAATTTGGATTTAATTCATGGAGTTGGAGAAAGCATCAACATTTTTACATAGAAGAGTAGCATAGCTTTCAGCTGATATGAAAATATGTTTTCATTAAAGTAAGGCTTAAATGTTTGGTTAATCATTATATTCATCATGCTAAAGCTGCAAATTAATAAATGATCATCACTGCAATACTCATAATGTTAAACATTCCACCAACAGAATCATTTGAAAATGAACTAAAACATGTACATGGGGAAAAGTCACTAAGCACACGAGAAAGCACATATGGACATGGAAAATACATATATTATCTGTAGGCCTTGACTATATATCAAGATGTCAAAAGAAATAGAAATTGCTAAGAAGTATTTCGGTGTCATTTAATATATCATACTAACAATGTATACATGATGGAGTAATATAGCGCTGGGCTTGAGAAAATGGCACTTTCTGTGAATAAAAACATCCATGAAAATCAAAAATATGGAGGCATCTCATCAAAATTACAATTGGTAAATTGCCTCAAAATTTCCCCTGCTGAAATCTCATGCTGAGAAAGTTAGTTGATCAACTCGATGTGACCAATTTTGTGTTGTAAAAAATAACTCTGATGAGCCTGAGAAAGACATGGCAGGTTAGGAAAGGAGAGTGGAAGACAGAACCACCCAGACATGATGAGTCCTCAAATGACGAGTGGCACTGGGAATGGAAAGACAGTGATGGAGTTCAGAGATGTTCTGTGACATAATAATCAGAACAAGGTCCAACAAGAGAGAAAGCAGGACTGAGGAGAGAAATTGATATTAACAAAGGCTCAGGAGTTTCCATCCTGGACAATGGGGTGAATAAATAACAAATCATGTTAATAAGTAACAATGCAGGATGGGTTTTGTACTTTCTATTGTATGGAGAATTTGCTACTGCTTATCTCATTAATTCTCATGACAGCCCATGAAAAGGGCTCTTTAATTATCTTCACTTTACAGATGAATAAATGGAGGCCCAGAGAGTTTAAGAAAATATGCTCAAGATTGCCCAGTTGAGAAACAGCACAGATAGTTGAATTAGAAAGCACAGATCTGGACCTGATCAAAGCATGATACAGGCAAGTATCATTAATCTGTAAACCCATCAATCTGTAAATCAAAATGATTGAGCAATTATAATAATAATAGAAAGCACAAGCCAGTTCCAAATCATCATGTGATATCAAGCCCAATAGGTCATCAGATGGATGAACACCTGTATAGAGAGAAGCACCATAGGAGAGGTCTTCCAACACATTACCCAGGCACAGAATAGATGTCAAGAGTAACCAGCACACCCAGCCCACAAAGTATATTCCTGAGAAGAGGGATTCTCCTCTGAGACTGAGTTCAGCAGGCTCTTTCCTCGCTAAATGTATTTTGGTGGACTAAGTCTTGGGGTCCAGCCAGCCAGCTGTCTGCTATTGGTGAATTTCTTCAAGAAAGCTTTGCAGCCAACATTCAGGGTCAATTCTGCTGATTGCTTCCACTAAATCAAGTAGGAAATTGAAAAGATTGGCACACACATGCACAAGCTGGTGTGGAAGGCTAGAAAGGTGATGATTGGTGCCCCAGCCATGACCTTGATTTTCCATTAATGGACCCAGATGAGTGTCAGTTGTGTTTGAAGCTGCATAAAATGAACTAAAATAAGAGGGATAAACAGGTGCAGTTAAGGGCCTTTTCTAGAGGAATTTGGAGTTGATTAAATAACACCATATACAGGGAAATGCTTTGATCTCACTCACAAATGGAGATCAGCATCAAACCTAAGTATTCGCCTGCCCAATGAGACTAAATGAGTTATTTTAAGCAACATGAAAGGCAGAGCTGATCTACATAGCTTAGATCTAAGGAAACCAGGTGAATGTAAAAAGGAAAAAAAAATCACAATGCTGTGATTTTCCTTTTGAATCTTCTAAGTAGAGCAAAATTAAGGTCAAGAGTTTGGACCTAAAGTAATCAAGGGAAAAGAGGGAGGAGGGCCAGGCAGAATTTTACAACCAACAGTCAGATGTGTTTCACTGAGTTATGTGGATTTTTCTGGCTTAAGAAACCATAATTCTGTTTTCTTAAAATAGAAGTAATTAAATTATTAAACATAGTAGAAATAATTAAATTATTAAAACTATTAGTAAAGTTAAAATAATTTTTCTTAAGCAGTAAAATAGTTCATAAATTATAAAATGAACCAAAAAAATAAAAAAGCAGACTTACAGTTCAGTGTACTGAAACATGAGTAGCAGTCCTCTAACTAGATTTTCTTATTGAAAACCTGGGAAGATATTAGTCTGATTTCCAGAGCTGGCAGTGGTCTTCCTATGGACTTTTTTTAAAAAAATCAGAGAAAAAGTAGTGACCTCTGGAAGGTTGGTGATCCTAACATAATTCTTGAAATTTGAATTTTGCTCTCAAAGGTGCATTCTAGATCCATTCCTGAGTTTTTCAAATCCTTTTGTTTTTATTTTCTCTTTTATTATATCATTAAGTGAAACCCAAGTATTCCTAGCTCGTCTCTTCCTACTAGAAATTATTGCTTTTTATGACTTCAGCAACTATCTGTAAGTTTATTATTACAAAAATTTTAATCCTGGCTTCATATGCTAACATACATTTCTGTATTAGCATATGTTTCTTTTAATTATCGGAACCAAAATACCTGATCTAAATAGCATAGAGAAGGAAAGATTAATTTTAGCTCAGTGTTTTGGAAGTTTCAGTCTGTGGTCAGTGGATTCCATTCCTATGGAAATGAGATGAGGGAACATGTCATGGCAGAAGTGCATGATGGAGGAAAGATGCTCAGCTCATGGCATCCAGGAAGCAGAGAGAGAGAGAGAGAGAGAGAGAGAGAGAGAGAGTAAAGGGGCAGAGCTAAGATATAGTCCCAAGGGCACAGCCCCAGTGACTTACATCCTTCAACTATGGCCCATCTGCCTATAGTTTCCACCACCTCTCAAGTAGTCCCTTCAAATTATTTATCCATTAAATGGTAGAGCCCTCGTGATCCAATCATTTCCTCAAATCCTCACCTTTGGATATTACTGTGCTGGCAAGTAAGCCTTCAATATATGAGCTTTCAGGGGACATTCCAGTCCAAATTTTAATAGTGTGCATGCTCTATAGGGTATATGATATCCCCCTGACGATTTATTTAGATTACCTATTCTGATCACAAATATGTTAACAATCAATTGTTTAAAAATGTACAAATGGCCAATAAGAATATGAAATGATGCTCAGTCATGTAGTCATTGGGGAAATGGAAAACAAACTCACAGTGAGAAATTACTTCACACCAACTAAGTGCAAAGGCTGACTATGATCAAAATGGCAGATGCTAATAAGTGATGGCTAGGATATGGACACATTCCTACATTGGAGATGGGAAGGTAGAGTGGTAATGTCACTTTGGAAAAATTTGGCAGTGATTTAAATGTTAAGCAGACTTACTGTATGGTACAGCAATCCCACTAATAAGTATAATCCTCCAAAATTAAAACATAGTCTCAAAAACACCCTTTATATGAGTGTAATGAATAGCACAGAAGAAGAAATACCGCACATTTCCACTAACTGATAAATCCACGTACAAAACATGCTACATCCATACAATGGACTATTTTTTATTCATACAAGTAAATAAAGCAATGCAATGGCTCAACATGGATGAATCTTGAAAGAATTATGCTAAGTGACGAAATCAGACCGGACTCAAAAGACTGCATATGGAATGACTCCATGTATACAAAATGCACAGACTAAGGAAAGCCATAGAAATAGAAAGTAGATTAGTGTTTCCCAGGAACTGAGAGTGGGTATGGAAAGTCACTGCTAGTGATGCAGGTTGCATTTGGGGGTGATAAAAATGTTCTGGAATTAGATACTGTTAGGAATTACCCAACTTACGACTAAACTAAAAAGCATGAGATTGCACACTCTTTTAATATTTATTTTTTTAGTTGTAGTTGGACACAATACACTTATTTTATTTATTTATGTTTATGTGGTGATGAAGATCGAACCCAGGTCCTCGCATGTGGTATACAAGCACTCCACCGCTGAGCCACAATCCCAGCCCAAAGAGATTGCATACTTTTAAAGAACAATTCTATGTGGTGTATACTTAATTGCAAACAAACTTATTTAATGGGAAATTAAATTAATTTGACAAAACAACTTTTTTAACATCCTGTCTTAGCTTGTACTGTCACCTTAGGCATCCAGGTTTGACCTCAAAAAACACACCAAGCCAATATGTATCAAATACATATTTGTTTAAATACAATGTATGTATTTGTGTCAAATAGTCTTAGTAGCTAGTATTTTTTTATATATATGTTCAGAACTTTCAGGTGTTCTCTGTCATTCTTTACGAGTATCAACTCATTTCATCTTCATTAACAACCACTTTGCACAGATAAAACTGAGGACAGAGTGGTTATATATCTTGCCCAAAGTCACACTGCTAGTAAATGCCAAGATATTTTGGTTGTTAAATTCATATAGTCTGAATCCTAAGTGTATATTTTTATAATTATACACTCTTACCCATCCTGTTACACTATCCTCACCATATTTCATTATACTCCACCATACTTGTATATACCTAAGGAAAGAGCAATAATTGCTATACAAATATTCTTCTAGCTTCTATTCCACATTAGACAAAGGAGTATAAGAGCTGGCCATTGTCCCTATGAAGCTTATTTTCTTTAAACATGTACACAAATACCTACAATACAGATGTGATACATGATATATACTATGTTCTGTGGAAGAGAAGAAGTGCATGCACTTTGGGCAGTCCAGAAGACAGGGAAACCTTTGCATGGGAAAGGCGGTATGCATACAAGATGTATGTGAGCACATAAGTGTGGAAAATGGGTAAAGCAGAATAATGTCAGCTCTCACCTGGATTCTTGCATGAGTCTCAACCCTGGGGTTCCTGGGGTTCCTGATTTTACACACTACATTTAACTGTCTGTATGAAAGATTTTACCAGAATGATTTTCTGGTGGGTTTGTAAGCTGTCCCCTCTAATTACTCCAATTAGCAATTACTCTTTTTGCTATAATAAGCCGATATCACTAGTTCACAAATAGACCCCCATCGTTTGCTGCCTCTTTTCCTATGAACTAAAGGAAAAGCCAAATTTGTGGCTGTCTTCTGGCAACTGTTGAGATATAAAGCCATCTGTTTTGAGTACTGACTTCTTATTTTTTACTTTCATTTCAATTTCCTCCCTTTAAAAGATATATTTAAAATATATTTGACCTTGCTAATCGTGCATAATTTAGAAGAGAAAGATAATGTTACTCCTATATAAATTGGCTGATTTTGATGCCAGATGACCCAAGAGAATGTATCTTCCTAAGGGAGCACTGCATTTCTTTAGACAAAATTCTTGATGAGCCCTTGTTTGGGAGTGCAGTGCAATGGCACAGACTAGTGAAGGCAGAGTAAGGAGAGAAAACAGAACCGTGCTGCCCTGCATAACATTGTCCAAGGCATTCAGGAGCTGGCCTGCTGGTCAATAAGGGAATCTGCTTTAAGAGCACAGGAGGATGGAGTCTTGTGGGATAGAAGTGAACAGAGTTTCAAGATAGGAGACTGAGGCTTGGGAAAAACAGCCAAAGGAAAATTCCCAGAATCAGGGTGGTTGAGGAATCTGTAGGGCTGCGATGTTTGGTAGCCCATTTTAAGTTGTTTTCTGATTCCTGCTAAGTTGTTACCCTCCAGATTCAACAAACCTTCAGTAAATCCTGTCACTCACAGTAATCTTGGGCTATGATTTGGGCAACTGAGGAAAAAGCTTGTGTCCTCAAAGACAGAGGCAGCCCTAGACTCCAAAAATGGAGGTGATAGAAGATACAGAAAGCAGGCTGACTGTAGGATAGCCCAAAGGTAGACAGTGACTTGTGAGACATCTCTTTTTCTTTTTCTTTTTTTCCAACAAAAGGCAAGATGGTGAACCTTGCAAATTTGTACCAGGGAGGCTAGAAGTTTCTAGAACAAATATAAGCTCTCTAGATATCTCTCTTGGTAGATAAAAATGTCTTTCAATCCTCTCTACATTTTTTCCAAAAAAAAACACCCCACCTTCTTTCCAGCACCAGGTAGAATAACAGAGAAAAAAAAAAACCCCAAAACATAAAACAAAACAAAACAAAAACCCCACTGCCACCCTTCGTTTACTCCTGCAATTGCTCTTTTCTTTAATGGAGCTAATGCCTCCTGTTCAAACTCCTTTCTGTTTTGCAGGATTTAAAATGAATCTATCTCCTCTAGAAAGGATTCCTCATTCCTCATCGCTCATCACTTTCTACTTTTTCTCTTACAGCATTCCTTTTATAAAATGTTCTTATTTTTAATTGACAAATAGCAATGGTACATTTTATGGGACACAGTGTGACATTTCACTACATATATACAGTGTGTAATGATCACATCAGAGTAATTGGCATATCATCCTCTCAGATATGTATCATTGCTTTATGTTGGTTACATTCAAAATCCTTTCTACTAGCTCTATTGAAATGATTACTTTTTGTCAATTATAGCTATCCTAATGTGCTATGGGATATTAGAAACCCTGCCTCCCATCTAACTGCACCCCATGTCCATCCTTTCTCCATCTCTCCCTCCTCAACATCCTTCTCAGCCTCTGGTAATCATGATTCTATTATCTACTTCTTTGAAACCAACTTTTAATCACAATTTTGAGAACATATAGTATTTGATTTCCTGTGCCTGATTTATTTTACTTAATGTCCTCAAATTCTGTCCATGTTGCTACAAATCACAAAATTTCATTCATTTTTACAACAGAAGAATATTCCGTTGTGTACATTTTCTTTATCAATCCATCTATCTATGGATACCTCTGTTGATTCCATGTCTTGGCTACTGTAGATGGTGCTAAAATAAACAATTCACAGGATGTCTTAAATTGTGGTCCTCAAGGACAGAAGCAGTAGCAGTACACAAAACTTGTTAGTAACACAAATTCTCAGGCCCTACCCCAGTACCATTGAATCTACTTGAAGGGATCAGAGTGATAGGTGTTTCAACAAATTCCAAGTGATTCTGATACACACTAAGTTTGAAAACCATCACAGAGACCAAAGGAATTGTGTAAGAATGGGATCTACATCATATCTTTTTTCATCTGAACATCACCCAGTGAATTCTCACCTCACTCCAAATAAAATGCAAATATTTCTAAAGATCTTGAAGGGCCTCTGGCCCCCCACTGCACATCAGTCACTATGGCTTCTCTAGTGTTTCTAATCTTGGTAATACTTTGATTCAGTCTCACCCTGTTTGGGGGAGAATCTTTTCTTTGCCTTTCTTCCCAAGCAGTCTGCATGGCTCATTCTTTCATCCTTCAAGTTATTTCTTCTCTGAAAGCTACCCTAGTCACTATGTGTAACTAGTGTAAATAGGCTTACCTCCATCAAGACAGTCTTATCCTGTTTTCTAATTTCTTTTTCTCTATCGCTTTTATTTGCATATAGCACCATACATATTTTAAATCCTCTGATTTTATACTATCTACAATTCTCCACTGGAATATAAGCTCACAAGAGCAACAATTTTATGTTTTCCTATTTTTATATAGTATTTGAAACATGCTGTGATGAGTATTCAATAGGTATTTGTTGAATGTGTGAATTTAACACATATTTTCTGTCCTTCTTTGTTCAGGAACTGGTCTATCTATTGTAGCCTTTGTCACCAACTATATTGTAAACACCATAAAAAGAGATATCCTGTATTTGATGTCTGTCTTCCTCACTGTGCCTAGCACCAAGTAGAGACTTTTGAGAGGAAATGATACTCTTTGATTATAGGAGAGACCATGGTGCCCCCTGGGGGAAAAAAAAAGGATCCTAGAGAGAAAACCCATCCCATGTCTCATAACATTGGGAGTTCCTCCCCTACCTCTTCTAACACACACTGCAATCTCCAAGCCTGCTTTCACTTTCTTGTACAGCTGTAATCTCTAGTTACTTCCCCTGTTGTGCAAAAACTCCGCTTCTCACTGACTGCTCTTTTCACCCCCAGGCTGTGTCTGCTCAGGCAGCCTCCATCTGTCCCTCACCTGAGTTCCAGCAACCCAGCAGGACAGCTAAGATCTATAATTTATTAGTGTGCTTCTTCTGGGTCTTTTCTTATTCACTTTTTCTTGGGAATCATTGATGCATAGGCCTTAGTCAGACTGATGGGAGGGCTAGTAGGTGTCTGGAAGGCTACCAGATTGAGGTAGCCCGAGCCTAGCATTGGGCTAGGATAAGCAACTTGAGATTCTAAAATATATTGTGCATGGGGACTAAGTCTTTATACTTGAAACAGTGTCTTGGACTCTCTTTGCTACATTTCTTATTTTCATTTTCCTACATGTGTAGCAAAGCCACACTTCTTTCTTTGAAGAAATGTGTACATGGATTGAGGCAAAGAGTCCCTGAGAGTGGGGCCAGAAAGCATGCATGAGTTGTCTTCGCAACCCTCAGTAGGCAATATGTGTTTTTAATAATCATCTGGTAATTAACAGCTGTGATTCAAAGCCTTTCATTTGGAAAAAATAATAATAACTTTACTTCCTGGTGCCAAGAGCCAGATGGGCAGGTATAAAGAGAAGCCTCCAGTTATGTGCATCAGACAAGTAGAGAAGGTGAGGTCCACAGACTCCTTCATCACCCTGCAGCTGGTACAACATCTGGACAGCAGAACAAAGCCTGTGGCCCAGATACCTGTAGTCCCTCCCCTCAAGCATACTTGTCCGTTTATCACTAATTACAGTATTGGTTTATAATCCCTGCTATAAAAAGTGTAGTCTCTTCCTCCTCTGACCTGTTCTAAATAAATTCTTTTAAAAGATGCATTGCCTGGTAAGTAATGTCATGCTGGGAAATTATTTCAAAATATCACATGACCATGAATTCTGTATTTCATTCCAAGAAATTGCATTGGCCCTTAGGCCTTCTTTCTGCCTGTTACCACCAGCCAGCCATCTCCCATTTCACTGCTGAACTATGCCACTTTAGGGTCAATGGACAGCAAAACACATTTCAAACAACATGTGTCTTTACCATATATATATATATATATATATATACACACACACATATATACAAATATATATGTATATATATATATATTTGTATATGTATACATATATGTATATATATATTTTCAAATCATACTCCCTTTCTCTTTCTCTCTCTCTCTCTCTCCCTCCCTCTCTCCACACAAACACACACACACACACACACACACACACGAGTACATATACCCTTGCTGAAGACACTGGTGGGAATAAAATAAGATAGTTGAGGAGGAAGACAGAAAGCAAACTATCTGAATGTATTTGTATTTGCATTTCTTATAAAGTCCATTGCTTAGTTTCTTAGAGGCTTGGGGTATGATGGGTCAAATTTGTCTGCTTGGCTGAAATACAATTGACATGGATTTGAGGGTTTTTTATTCCTTCCATAGAAAGAATTAGACAAAGGAAAGATGAAAGGAAGGAAAGGAGGAAGGAGGGAGGAAGGGTGGTGGGGATACAGGTGATCTATAACCTACAATCTTTATTCCTATTTTAATTTGCTGTATGTTTAACTGGAGACTGTCTTGGGGTAGACATCATATAGCAAAACCTTCATGGAGAAAACTGAATTCTGGACCAGCTGCTATGTAATCTGCGTCACTTGAGTAGAGAGGATCAGTGGTAACTGATCCTTGGCGCTGCACTTTCCTATCCATTGCCAGGAACAATAGCAGAGCTGCAGTTGCCTTTCCAACTCCACTTTGAGGGACTTAATATGTTGATGGTTGCCATGGCAAACAAGCTTAAAACACCACTGGATGATGTGAATGGCAGAAGATAATGCCTCATAACTTTCAATGGCTAGAATCTAAAAGGAGGAATTTTGTATTGCCATTGTGTAGTGGGAAGAGCAACAAAATGAGGATCAGAAGAACTGGATTTCAATTTCTGATTAGCCATTAAAAGGCTTTGTGACCCTGGATGGCATGTCACTTAATTTCTCTGGGTAGAGTGGTTCCTCTTTTAAAAAATTAACAAATAGTAGTAACTTCATTTAAACATTGGAATTCTAAGAAAATTATAACATAAACTTCTGCTGAAAGGTTGGGATCTGGTCCCTTCTCTCCATTAACCAACTGTGAGACTTTAGATAGTTCACCTAAATGTTCTGGGTCATCATTTCTTCACTAGGAAAATTAGAGATTAAAGATACATATCACATATATTTGTGTGATACTAAAAATAGATAAAAGAAGAGCTAGTATTTCAGTCCAGAACCTCATAGTAGGGGAGAAGAAAAACTTTTGGTGGCCTTGAGTATTTTGAAACCTATTCACCCTGTCACTTCTCTGTGGCCCTGAGGCTCCCTCCTAGTGTGTTGAAGCTAAACCAGATGAGTCATGCATCTCACTGTGACTATCACCGTTGTCCTCTTCATCACTCGGGCTCATTAAAAAGCACAGAGTGAAACACTAACATCAGCATATTTACTCTCATCTGTAGATTATCCCTCATCTTTCTCCTTCAGTCTCTGTAGAGATCTGCCAAAATCTTGAGCATGGCATGTTCCTAAATTAGAACATGGATTTGATTATTAATGTGCTTGAGGAGTGGCCTTGGGATCTTGCTATATAGTTATAAGTCCATACAAAAGTAATCTCACCAAAATTTTCCTTTTGGCAGTCATTTTGCTTGCCAAACAATTAACTCCTCCTGATCATGGTTTCAAGAGGAAATGATGGGCTGGAGACACAGTATTCTCCCATCTAAGGGTAATGAAATTACATTTTAAGTACACAATACTAATAACACAGTGGAGATCAGATGAATGAAATAATAATAATGAGATCAATTATAATTATATATCTATCTGTTATTGTTTATTAGACTCTATGTACCAGGAGTTGTGTTTGGTGCTTTACAAATATTACTTATTAAATCCTCATAACAACTCTAGGAAATAAGCAAATCAGTCCTTATTTACAAATTAAGAAATGGAGATTATATTTAGAAAAAAAACTTGAGCAGCATCCTATATCTCTTTGGTAAATTCAGGTGGGACTCAAAACCAGACATATTGATTCTAAAATCAGTGTAATAGTCCATTATGCATATTTAATATTTTTAACCATTTATGATACCAGATAATATATTGACTCCATTATAAACAACATCACATTTTATGACCACAAAACCCTAATGGCCATCAAGATGAATCAGCAATCTATTCCATGTCTTCTTAACACAAAGTCACTTTACTAAGATGAAATTTGAGAATAGCAAGTGTGGTATCATTATATATAGCAAAGGAAAATCCTGTAGTCTCCTGGTTTCCAATTTAGGTTGAGCACCCCTAATCTGAAAATCTGAAATTCAAAATCTGAAATGACCTGAGATTCAAAATATCGTATTTGTTTTGGTCAGATTTGTGTTACTATAACTAATAGTTGAGATAATTCATCTTTAAAGGGAAAAGGTTCGATTTTTGCTCACAGTTTTGGAGTTTCCAATCCATGATCAGTTGTTGTGGTTACTTTGTGCCTGTAGTGAGGCAGCACATCATAATGAGAGCATATGGAGGAGCAAAAACCACTCACCTCATGGCCAGAAAGTAAAATAAAAATAAAGAAGAAGAAGCCTTGATCCCAATGACCTGAACATCTCTCACTAGTTCCCACCTTTTAAAGATTCTACCTCCTCCCAATTGTATCATGTTTAACATGTGAGTCATTAGGACACATTCAAGTCCCAAACTGTATGCAGTGCTTTAAAAGTTTTATATTTCAGGT
The DNA here is from genome assembly GCF_001458135.2 of Marmota marmota marmota. Taxonomy (NCBI): domain Eukaryota; kingdom Metazoa; phylum Chordata; class Mammalia; order Rodentia; family Sciuridae; genus Marmota; species Marmota marmota. The sequence goes on along the minus strand of NW_026000243.1, from coordinate 8,521,004 downwards.
CATTTTGAATTTTGGATTTTGGATTTCAAGCTACTCAGCCAGCAAAGTCAATAGAGGCATCCCAACATATAAAATGTTTGCAATATAAACATTTCTGGCCCTAAGCATTTCAAATAAAGGATACTCAGTCTGCAGTAACACTTCTGATACTTACCAGAGTTACCCTGGTTTCCTAGGGTTACATACCCTAATTTGGGATGAGTTTTTAAGGTGGTGTTGTTTATTTTTTTTTTTTGGGGGGGGGTGCAAAAGCATTAGGTATTTTAAAAGATATTTCCTATCGTTCTTTCAGGCTTTAAGATCATTGATTTAATGTACAACAGTTTTTCAAAGGAAAGTAAAACAATCCCCATTAACTCTAAATAGGATAGTGTTTCTAGGTATCAACAGAGAAGACAGGAATGATAATAATAATGATAATAATATCAATAATAATAATTTGGATATTTGCAATGGACCAAGCATTCAGCTAAGTGCTCTTTCTCTGCTCAATCCTCATAAAGCCCTATATGATAGATACTTATTTTCAACCCCATTGATAAAATTGAGGCAGAAAGCAGCTGAGTAATTTACCTAAGATGTTGCAGACAGTGGGTGGTAGAGCTGGAATATGAGGAAAGGAACCAAACTTCACACTTCACAGTTTTAATCACTATCCTATGTTGTCCCTGGAGTCAAGAGAGTTCACTAATCTAATGGTAGTCAGCATCGTGCTAAATTGTATGGTGAACATGGAATGGTGCCATGAAGAGCTCAATCCTAGGTGTCAGGAGAGTTGATTTTAAATCTCAACATTTCTGCAGTCACTAGATTATCAGATTTAGTGAAGTAAGAATCTAGCATGGGCTTTTCCCCAAACTACTTCATCACCTACATTAGATATCCATTGAATCAATTGATTCATGGTTTTTCAAGGTGAAGCCAATCTTCCATATTATGTCTGATTCTAAAGCCCAGAGAGTAAAAAGTAAGTACATACCTGTCCAAAGGTGAGGAGTCCACAGGAAGCATAATCAAAGATCCTGGGATTTGAAGATAGATGCATTGGATTTAGCAAGGTATATGAGGTCATTTTGTCAGACATGTTTTTGTGAAAATTAAAAAGAATACCTCAATATCAAGCACCTAGCACAAAATAATTGTTAACCTCTCAATTGCCTATCTAAAAAGTGTCAGTGAAGTAGTAGTATCTGTAGCAGATGTCGTTCTTTTCCTCTTCTGCCATATGGTACTTCTTTACTTGAAGGAAGCACTCACTGACAACAGAGGATGGTGGGACAATGTTTCCTCTCACAAGGGATTTAGAGGGAGCTTACCTTAAAAACAAATACATGGAAAGCAAGAACCCAGTGTGAGAATGATACCTTGAAACACAGGAAGTCCACCAACTGGACACAAAGTAATCCCCAATTATCTTCAACTTGCACCCTTGTGAGTTTCACCTAAAGTTGAAATTTCTGTTACTTTTCCACTTAAATCCTGGAGACTGAATTTCTCAGTGGATGTAATGTGTGATGATTTGGCTTCTCAAACTCCACTAGCATTGATGGAGCACAGCAGATGCTTAAAATAAACAGGGGCCCTTTGGCCTTCATAAATGCCTCCACACTTAGCAGCCAAGCAGCATGTTCAGCTTGGAATCACAGTCTTGAACAGCTTGTTGTCAAGTACTCAGAAGGCCATCCAGAAGTCCATCATTTCTCAGGCTTGGCCCTCAAGAGACATTGTTCCTTCTATCATATTAAGCCTGCAAGGCAATAGAGCCTCCTGCTTCTGTCACAAGTGCCCTCCTTTTCATACTTTTTCCCAAAATTCACTGCTACAGATTATTAAGACTTTGTCTTCACCCCTCTGCCTGAATGTTGTCTTTGGCATTACAGAACTGGTACCACCAAAGAGCTGCTCTCAAAGAGTACCCACATGATTTCCCCTACATTCAAAAGCAAATGGCAGACTTTCTTTTCTGGTTAAGATGGTAAAACAATGTCTGGCTTACCATTTTACCTGAAACAATGACAACAAGAAAGACGAAAGTTTTCAAGACACTGGAAGATATCAGGCAATGAAAAAGAGCATTCCCTGAAAATGGAAAAATAATGAGGTAAGATCTGGAATTGTCCCAGATAACTTTCTAGAAAGAGTTTCCAGGCACTATGCAGGAACATAAAAGATTGGCAGAGCTCTGAATACTCCCTTAATTGAGCAACTGAGAGTAGGGAGATTAAGACAGATAGACTTCTCCTAACAGATTGTAAGTATAAGAAAACTGTGCAGAGAGAGAATTTCAGAAATCTGTAGAGGGTTTCCTCGGGTGTCCAGCACAGTCCTGATCAGAGTACATGTGTGTTAAAACTTGCAGAGGCTGAAAAATGAGCCTTCCCAGAGGGCTGGAAGAAACAGTACCCAGCACTCACACAGAACCAAGCCCCACTGCCTATTCCGACCAGACTGGCTGAAAACCTGGCAATTCATGAGGCAGTGAGGGGGCTCCCATGAGTGTATTGAGTCAGTAGTGAGGTCTGACATTAAACATTGTTCTGATCTTATCTAGGAGATCTTAACAGATAAAAGTCCTACCCCAAGAAATCATATAGGACCAAATGGCTTCGTTGTGAATTCTACCAAATACATAAGGAATAGATGAGATTGGTTATATATAAATTATTTGAGAAAATTAAAGAGTAGAGAACAATTCCCATTTTATTCTATAAGGTCATCATTACCTTGACAAAAAAAACTGGAAAGAGAGATTACAAAAAACAAAATGATAATAATAATCAAAATACAGACCAGTATGATTCATGAACATAGATGCAAAAATTCTAAGTATAATTCTAGTAGGTTGAAACAAAATATATATTAAAAGGGTACATCAAATCCATGTAAGTTTTAACCCAGGAATACAATGTTAGTTTAAAATTTAAAACTCAGGGTAAGCTGGGCACAGTGGCACACACTTGTAATGGCGGCACTTCGGCAGGGGGGGTGGGGGATTGATCCAGGAGAATTGAGAGCTCAAAGCCAGTCTCAGCAAAAGTAAGGGGCTATGCAACTCAGTGAGACCCTGTCTCTAAATAAAAATACAAAATAAGGCTGGGGATGTGGCTCAGTGGTCGAGTGCCCCTGCGTTCTATCTTGGGCACCCCTCCAAAAAAAAAATTCAGGGTACTTCACCATGTTAATAAACTAAATAAGAAAAGCATATAATTATCTTAATAGATAAGAGAAATGCATTTGACAGACTCTGGCATTTATTTCTGATTTTAAAAAAGAAACTCAGAAAACTAGAAGAACTTCTCTCATTTTATAAAAAGCATCTATGAAAACCTTACGACTAGGTAAAAGGGTAAACATTTTCCCTGTAAAATCAGGAACATGACAAGGAAGTCCTTTCACAAGACTTAGAGTAGATTCAGTATTGCGTTGCAGGTTCTAGGTAATGCAATAAGGCAAGAAGAAAAAAGTAAAAGGCATACAGATTGAAAGAAAGAAAACTGCCACTTGTAGGTTACATTATTGCCATTATAGACTATCTGTTGACATCTATTTTTAAAAATGGCCCAAACTAATGACCACAGTACTGCTACAAGATTAAAAATTATACAAAAATCAATTGTATTTCTATACATCAGCAATGAACAATCTGAAACTGAAATGAATAAAAAGCAATACCATTTAAAAGATATTGAAAATTTAAATACTCAGAGAAAAATTCAACAAAGAATATTCAAGGTCTGTGCTTTGAAGACTGCAAAATAGTACTGAGGGAAATTAAAGAACTAGATAAATAGAGACACTGATCTAATCAGTCATGAGACTCAGCACTGTTAAAATGTCATTTCCTCCAAATTAATCTATAAATTCAATACAAAAGCAATCCAAGTATAAGTAGATTTTTTAGTCGAAATTGACAAGCTTATTTTAAAATCCATATGGAAATGCAAAAGGCACAATGAGTCAATGCGATTCTGAAAAAAAAAAAAAGCAGAGGTCTAACGCTAGCTAATTTGAAGACTTAGTTTAAAACTACAGTAATCAACAGTATTGTACTAGCATGAAGATTAAAAAATAGATTAGTGGAGCAAAACAGAGTTCAGAAATTGACCCACACTTACAAGGACAACTGATTTATTGCAAGGTGGTAAACCAATTCAATGGAGAAAAGAGGCTATTCTACACATATTGCTGGAAAATGCAATATGCATATGTTTGAAAACAAGAGAATGAGTCCATGCTTTGTACCATATACAACAATCAGTTCAAAGTGGATAAAAATGAATATAAAACTGTCTAGTAAAATGTAAAAGAAAACCTTTGCGACCTTAGGTTAGGCAATGATTTCTTAGCTATTACAACAAAAACAAAATCCATAAAAGAAAAGAAAATGATACATTGGACTTGAGCAAAATTTAAAATTTCTGATCTTCAAAGCCTCTTGTGATAAGAATTAAAATGTAAGTAACAGACTGGAAAATATACTTTAAATCATATATCTGACAAATAATATATTTAGCATATATAAATAATTTAAATTATCAATAATACTATTTTGAAAAATACAATAAAAATTGTGAAAAGATTTGAACAGACACCTCACACCAAAACAGATATATAATTGGAAAATGTGCATATGAAAATATGTTGAATGTTATTAGTCATTAAGGAAATGCAAATTAATGCCAAAATGAGATACCACTGTACACCTCTCAGACTGTCTATAATTATAATTATAAGTATTGGAGAGTAGGAGGAAATTAAACTTCATATACTGTTGATGGGAATGTGAAATATACTACCCATTATGGAGAACAGTTTGACAGTTTCTTAAAGAACTAAACACATACCTACTCTTCTACTGTTAGTTATTTAACCTGGACAAATGTAACCACATGACCTTATGCTATGGTATGAATTTCTGTTCCTCCAAATTTATGTGTTGAAATATTAATGTCCAAAGTGACGGTAGTAGGAGGCAAGACCTTTCGGGAGGTAAGTGGGTTATGATGGCATTATGATTGGAAGAAAGCATCTGATACATGCCCATATAAGTGGGACAAGCAGCCCTACAAAATAGGCCCCCGAGAGGTGTTAGCCCTTTTCATCATGTGAGGACACAGCAAGAAGGCACCATCTATGAGGCAGAAAACCAGTCCTCACTAGATACCAAGCCTGCTGACACCTTGGACTTCCCAGTCTTCAGAACTGTCAGACACAGATGTCTGTTGTTTATGAACTCCTTAGTTGATGTAGTGTGTTCTAATGAACTGAAAGGACTAGAATACTGTAAAAAGACTGCTTATAAGTGCTCACAGCAGTTTTATTACTAGTAATCCCAAACTGGAAACAACCTGTGCTGGTCAGCTTTCTGTCACAGATATCTGAGATAACCAACTTATAAAAAGTAAAGGGTCAATTTGGCTCACAGATTTAGACTTCAGTCCATGATTCCTTGGCTCTGTTGCTTTGGCAATATGGTGAGAGCATATGGTAGAGCAAAACTGCTCACCTCATGACCAGGAAACAAAAGAGGAAAGAAAGAGGAAAGGTTGGGGGTCCCACTATCCTCTTTGAGGGCAAGACCCCAATGACCTAAGAACTCCCACTAATCCTCACCTCTTGAAGGCTCCACTACCTCCCATTAGCATTATGATTAGAAGAAAGCATCTGATACATGGGCCTTTGGGGAATATTTCATACCAAAATTATAACACAACCCAATGTTCATCAATCACTGAATACAAACACATTGTGGCATATGCACACTATGGAATACTATTTGAAAACAAGAAGAAAATATTGACAAATGCAACATGGACAAATCTCAAAATAATTATTCTGAGTGAAAGAAACCAGACAAATATTAATACATAGTGTTTCATTCCAAATACATGAAAGTCTACACAAAATAATTCATGATGACAGAAAAGAGATTAGTGGTTTACTGGGTCCAGGAGCAAGAGGAAGATGATGGGGCTGGTACAGGGAGGGATTTTTTAAAAGGCAAATAGAAACCTTTGGGCTGATGGATAATTTCACTATCTTAATTATAGTGATAACTTCACAAGCACGCACATATGTTGAAATTTACCAAATTGCATACTTAAAATATATGTAGTTTACTGCATATCAATTATACCTCAATGATGCTTTTAAATACACTACTTAATATACACACACACACACACACACACACACACACACACACACACTTAAAAGAAGAAAAGTTTATTGTGACTCACATTTCCAGAGGTTCAATCTGTGGAAGGCTGACTCCATTGCTCTGGACCCCAGATAAGGTAGACCATCAAGATGGAAGGAAGTCACTCAGCTCATTGCAGCCAGGAAATACAGATAGAGAAGGAGGAGCCGGGGGCAAAATGTAATCTCTAAGGGCATACCCCCATTTTCCAACTTTCTCCAACCCTGCCCTACTTGCTTACAGTTGCCACCTACTAAGCCATCAAGTGGATGAACCCACTTATCAATTAAGTTATGATGATTATAATCTACTCATTTTACCTTCTGCAATAACACAGGAGTTTTTGCGGAACAACTCACCACCATCTCCAAACCACAGCAATAGGAATAAGAATTAGAATTCAGTAACTGCTTCTCTCTTTGTCTTGTCTCTTTCCCCTGGTAGGAAGTCATTAAAAGAAAAAGCCTACATTTATTTAGAAATAGACTTTGCAGATGCAAGCAAGTTAAGATATGGTGTTATGGGCTGAATTGCATCTTCTCCAGATTTTCCCGTTTAAGCCCTCCCCTTATCTTATTTTTGTTGCTGTGACAAATACCTGAGAAAATCAACTTAGAGGAGATAAGGTCATGATTGTAGAGGTTTCAGTCCAGGCTCAGCTGGCTCCATTGCAGTGCACCTATGGTGAAGCAGGCACTGTGGTGAGAACTCATGATGGAGCAAAGCTGTTCAGCTCATGGCAGCCAGGAGGCAGAGAGGGTGGGGTGGGGAGAGAGGTGGGGGGAGAGAGGGTCTAGAGACAAGACCAGAAATACCCATCAACAACATGGCCCCCGTGACTTCTGTCCTCCAACTAAATCACACTCCCAGCAGTCCATTCACCTATCATTGCCTTAATCCACTGACACGGTGAAAGGGTGAAAGCCCTCATGATTCCGTCACTTCTCCAAAGCCCTGAACATTGCTGCACTGGGGACCAAACCTTCAAAACATGGCCCTTTGGGGGATACTTCATATCCAAAGCATAATACCTCAGTACCTCATAATGCTGCTGTATTCAGATGATTAAGTTAAAATGAGACCCTTATGATGTCACCCAATCCAATATGACTATTGTCCTTGGAAGAAAATGGAATTTGAACACAAAAAGATATATGAGGAGTTTGCTTTCATGGAGGAAAGATCATGTGAGAACAGTGATAAGGAATTCTTCCACAAGCCAAAGAGAGGTGCTGGGAGAAACCTAACCTCCTGACACCTTGATCTTGGACTTCCAGGAAACTGTAACAGAAATTTATTTGTTGTTTAAACCACTTAGTCTATGTTGTTTTGTCATAGTAAACCTAGCAAACAAATAAATATAGTCATACTCAATTAGAATGTTCCTGAACCTAAAGACTAACATCTGTGTAAGACGAAGTAAGTGAGGGTTTGCCTAATGATGCAGAGAGAAGAGCACCAGGTGAAGCCCAAAACAGAGATAAGAGGGAGGAGTTCACAAGCCCTAAACTCCAAGAATCACTGGTAGTAATCAGAAGCTGGCCAACAAGTTGGAACAGATTCTTTTCCACAAATTCCAGAAGGAGTTTGTGCTACTCCAGATAATGGCATTTATTTAAACAACGTGCTGTAGTCTGGGTGTTATCCCCTCCAAAACTCGTCTTGAAATTTAATCTTGATTTTGGACTTCTAACCTTCAGAACTGTATGGGAATAATTTTATGTTGTTTTAATCTACACTGTTTATAGTAATCTGTGATGGCAGCCATAGGAATGTAATAGAGCCTCTGTTTTTCCTTTCTTCCTTTCAATAACAGAAACTCTCTTTTCTTCAGTTTTAGCTGGGCATCCTCCGGCTCTGTACTTACAGACCGTATTCCCATGCTTTTCAAGTAATTGTGGTCATGTGACTAAGATTGAGCCAATGGCATGTGAACAAAGGAAGTACACTTTGCCCTACATTCTTCTTTCCTCCTTGTTAGCTGGAAATTGCTGATAACTGAAATAATCATGAGATCAAGCATTGGCTATGACAGGGGCTTGGTGAAGCCTTACTCCACTTACCTCTGAATAATCAAGTCAGATATAAATGTACTTCTATCTTACTTGAGCCACTCTATCTGGGGGTAGCCTGTTCCCTATCTAATAACAATACATCTAAGAATCATTCTTTTTCATGTCTTATATCATAAGGACCTAATGCTTAACGTTATAAATCTTTTTGAAGCACATAACACAGTTTTATGTACAAACTGAGTTTGCTTCTTTATATTATTCAAAATGCATTTAACAAGCACTGTTATTCTAGGATTGCTTCAGCTTGGAGAATTAAGAAGCCTATTTTGATAAATGTCTTTTAGCATATATCAGGTAAAATTGCACCTCTCAAACCTTAATACTAAAGAATGAAGGGAGAAAAAAAAAGGGAGGTACTGGATTTCACCAAATTTTGTTATTGTATGTGTGAATATGAATAACAATTGTGTATAATTAAAATGTGTCAATAAAAAATTTAAAACAAAAACAAATCTAATACCTTGGATTTTGACCTTGGGAAGGAGCAAAGTTGGTGCAAGCAGACCATGCCTCTGCAGAAGGACAGGAACAACATGGTATCAAACATATCACAGACAACTCAAGTAAAAACAAACTAGAGAGAGAGGACTCTATATGAAGATTTAGGGCATATGTCTTACATTTGTGCTAATCCAAATGATGACATTTATTTAAACAATGTGCTGTGGTCTGGATGTTATCCCCTCCAAAACTCATCTTGAAACTTAATCTTATAAATCATATGGCTAAAAGTACTTGGAGGTGGCGCCTTTGGAAGGCAATTAATATTTGATGAAGTCATAAGGAATGGGTCCTCTTGATTCATTTGTGACTTTATAAGAATAAGAAGGGAGACCCAGGTTATCAAGCTTATTTTTTCTCACCATGGGATGCCCTGTACTGTTTGAGATTCTGCAGAGTTCTCACCAGCAAGAAAACCCTGATCAGGTGCAATCCCTTGACCTTGAACCTATCATCCTACAGAACTTTTAGATGAACAAATATTTATTCTTCATAAATTATCCAGTCTGTAATATTCAGTTACAACAACAGAAAATGGATGGAGATCCTACGATATGGGGATTTAATTTGTTTCTAGAATCAGTGGAACTGCCCTGAGCACAAATTGTAATCCCCAAAGAGAACATTGTTGCCTGCCTATAATACAAGTGTACATACATGAAGATAAAAAAGCAAAGGAAAATATGCAACATGGAAGAGATAAAAGTTTTTCAGGGATAATTTCCCCCCCAAAAAATAGAAAAGAATGAATTGGGCTGCAGAAGTTAAGAAAATCACTGGAGACGCAATTGCTCCTGGTGGCAGGAAGTGTTAATGAGGCATTTAACATTTGGACTTTGCTTAATAGCTGAGAATAAGTTGAGATAGACTCAGCTGAATCATGTAGATAGGAGGAGGACAATAAAGTAAATGGTTAGAAACAGAACTTTATCACAGCTAAGTGACAACAATACCCTTTTGTGCTTAGCAGGATTGTTATCTTTTCTCCTGCTCTCTTTTACTTTCATGTATAGCATTGTGTAGTTTATATTTAGAACATGTACTTAACTACTTTCTATTTTATTGCCCTAAGAATTTGAATTTTGTTATAATCACATACCCAGGGTATAAAATGTCGTCTCTGTTTCTCCACACAAAGAGAGATGCAAGTCCTCCTCACATGAAGCACTTGGCAGCAGTGACAGAGGATGAGATGTTACCTTCAGGGACACACAATAGGATATGACCACACCATATACCTAACCTCAGACCAGCCTTGGCTTCCACTCTGTCAATCCCTAGACCCTTCCCTGTCATCAGGCCACAAAGCCAAAGGTCCATTTTTGTATTTTTCAATTTTTCTACTTTTCCTTACTCCCTCCCACTTTTTCTCCTTCCTTTTTTTTCTTTTTTTTCTGCTTTGTTTTTCTTCTTTTTAATTTTCACTTGTTTCTATCATACAATTAAAATATATTAATTGAAGAAAATGTGGAAAATACAAACAAGGAGAAGAAAAAAAGGAGAAGGAAGAAAACAAAAGCTATCTCCCATTGCCTTCATCTCCAACTCTCTCTTTGCCCCTATTATTGCAATCATGTCTTCGATAATGTGTATGTGTTGTGTTTTTAATCTGTTTTTATGCTATCAAAAAGATAAGCTCCAGAAGAGAAAATATTTTTGTTTGTTTAAATTTAATTCAATGATAGTATATTTGTTATATTAAATATATTCTGGAATTGCCAATCATTTTGGTCACATAGAGGGCCCTCAGATATTTAAATGAATGCATAAAACATGTATATTTTATCTGCCTCATAATTTGTATCATATTTACTGCATATGGTTATCCTTCAATATCCAAGGGTGAACACCCCACAATATGAAAATCTGTGGGTACTCAATTCCCTAATATAAAATGATGCAGTATTTGAGTATAATCTATACAATTCTCTCATATAGTTTAAATCTTCTTTGTATTATTTATAATAATAAAATACAGATTTTTCTAATTGGTATACAAATATTTGATATATTATGTTGTTTTAGGGAATTGGGATTAAAAAGTCTGTACGTATTTAGTACATGTAATTGTTTTAGAATATTTTTGACTCACTGTTGGTTTGTTCTGTGGATGCTGCTGACAGTATAGCCATTATCTTACTGTTGGGTCTTTAAGCTATTTCCCCTTTTACTGTTTTATAGAACACTGCAATGAATAGCCTTTTACAAAGATGTTTTACTTAGTTACTTTTAACCACTGTAGGAGATAATCCTATAAATGGAAACAAGAAGTAAAAATTGTTGGTATTTTAATACCCTCATTGCATGCAGCCAAATTGCTTTTCAGCTCACATATCCAACAGCAGTGTTTGAGATTACTCACTGCCAAGATGCTGAGTTAAATTTTTTCTAACTTTGCCAATTTGTGAAGCAAAAAACAAAAACCTGTTTTGATTGTATATTAATTTGAATTCTTTGATGAAAAATAATTTAAAGTTTCTGTTATGTTTCTTCATTATTAACATATTTTAAAGTCACGCATCAGATTTTTAACTTATTTTACTGTTAAAGTACTTACTTTTTTAATTTTTAGAGCTTTTTATGTATTAAAGATATTTATAGCTTATCATATTGTTAAAATATTTACTTACATTGTTTTCCAAACTTCTTTTTCAGACAGTTAATTGTTCAGGTGTAAAAATGCAAGTAAATTATGTATGTTGTACATTAATTTTGTATCCTGGAATATTGTGTGATTTTTATTTCTATGTGTTTTTTTTTTTCTTTTTGGGTTGGGGTCTTTAAGGTCTCCTATATCTAAGATCACATGAATAAAAATAGAAAAGTTTATGCTTTCCTTTACAATTTTGGTGCTGTTTATTTCTTTGCCCTGCATAACTACCGAGAATTCCATTGAATGGAAGTGGTAAAAGTGGGCATCTTGTTTTATTCCCACTTAGAGAAAAAATTTAGTTTTTCACTACTGCATATGATATTATATACAAACTTGTCACATATGACCTTTATTACTTGGTTTAGCCCTTCTGTACCTAATATTTAAGGGGTTTTATCATGAAAAAAATTTTAAAATTTTCTCAAATTCAAATGCTGAAATGCTGTTAGAATGGCTTTTATGAAAAATAGAAAATATAGCAAGTATTAGAAAAGAGAAAAGGGAACCCTTGCACACTATTGGTGGGAATGCACATTAGTACAACCATCATGGAAAACAGTATGGAGATTACTTAAGAACAAAATGATAGAAATACTAGAGGACACAGAAACACATTGAAGATATATCTGCACTATTAATGATCATTGATTATTATTAATAATAGCCAAGGTATGGAAGAAACCTTTATATCCAGCAATGAATAAATGAAAAAAAGAAAATGTGGTATATATACATAGTGCGATTATCATTCAATCTTGATAAAGACGATATTGCCAGTTGCTGCGACTAAAGGACCTGACCAGAACAGCTATAGAGGATAAAAAGTTTAGTTGAGGGATCACAGTTTCAGAGGCCTTAGCCCATAGAATTCTGGCTCCATTTCTTGGGGCTTGGCATAAGCCTAAACATCATGACAAAGTGTGTGGCAGAGGGAAGCAGCTCACCTCATGGTGATCAGAAAGCAGAGAGAGACTCCACTCTCCAAATCCAAATATAAACATCAAAGTAATGCCCTAATTCCCACCTCCTCTAGCCACAACCTTGCACTTCAGTTATCACTCAATTAATCCCTATCAGAGGATTAAATCACTGATTGGGTTAAGACTCTTACAACACAATCATTTTTCCCCTGAACCTTCTTTCATTGTTTCACATGTGAGCTTTTGGGGCACACCTCACATCCAAACCATAACAACATGGATGAGACTGGAAAACACCGTGGTAAGTAAAATAGGCATAGAGGAAAATACTGAATGATCTTACTTGTGGCTATAATCAAAAAGGTTGAATTCATAGAAGGAGACAGTAGCATGAAAGACCCTACAGGTTACAGGTAAGAGTGATTGGAGAAATGGAAGATGCAAGAGTTTCAAAAGTTTTAGACAGAAGAAATATTTCATTTAAATAGAATAAGCTTTAGTGATCTATTTTACAGCATGGTGACTTTGATTTATAATTATGTATTACATATTTCAAAAGTACTAAAAATATATTTTAAATGTGCTCACCACAAAAAAAGTATATAAGGTGATGGATATGTTAATTGGATTGATTTAATCATTTCACTATATATGCATATTACATTTCACTGTATCCCATGTATACATAATTATTGTATATCAATTAAAAATAAGGTAAAATTAAATTTAAAAAACTGCCTTTTTACCCAGTTATCCCTCTCCTCAGTCTATACCCAAAGGATTTAAAAACAGCATACTGCAGGGACACAGCCACATCAATGTTTATAGCAGCACAATTCACAATAGCTAAAATGTGGAACCAACCTAGATGACCTTCAGTAAATGAGTGAATAAAGAAACTGTGGTATATATACACAATGGAATATTACTCATCAATAAAAGAGAATAAAATCATGGCATTTGCAGGTAAATGGATGGAGTTAGAGAAGATAATTTTAAGTGAAGTTAGCCAATACCCCCCAAAAAAAACAAATGCTGAATGTTTTCTTTGATATAAGGAGGCTGATTCATAGTGGGGGATAGAGAGAGGGAGCATGGGCAGAATAGATGAACTCTAGATAGGGCAGAGGGGTGGGGAGGGACATAGGGTTAGAAATGATGGTGGAATGTGAGGATCATTATTATCCAAAGTACATGTATGAAGACAAGACACAAATTGGTGTAAATATACTTTATATACAACCTGAGAGATGAAAAATTGTGCTCTATATGTCTAATAAGAATTGAAATGCATTCCACTGTCATATATAAATAAAAATAGAAATTTAAAAAAAACTGCTTTTTTTTTACTTCCCATAAGTCTTGGTATGTATGTTTCTATTTCTGTTTGTATCGAGATTTTTTTTCCTTTTGATTTATTCTTTGACCCACTACTTGTTCAGATGTATGCAGCTTAATTTTGTACATATTTGTAAATTTTCTAATTTTTCTCATTGATTTCTATTTTCAAATATTTGTGGTTGGAAAAGATTCTTGATAGAATCTCATTTTTTTTAATTTCTTAAGACTTATTTTGTGGATTAATATATTATCTCTCTTGGAAAATGTTCCACATTCACTTGCAAATAATATGTATGCTTTTGCTGTTATAAGTAATATCCCTTATTTGTACTTAAGTCCTTATGGTTTATACTGTTGTTTGAGACCAAAGCTTTCTCATTGATTTTCTGTCTTGATGACTTACATAGTGTTAAAGATGGGATATTAAAGTCTCCTACTATTATAACATCCTTCTCTCTTCCTTTAGTTTTATTGGTGTTTACTTTATATATTTACATGCTCTGATATTGAATATAGTGTATATATACATATATATATATATATATATATATATATATATATATATATATATATACATATATACACACACACACACGCACACACACACACAATTGTTACATCCTATTCATGAATTGACATCTTTATCATTATACAATGATTTTTTATTTCTTCTGACAGTTTTCCAGAGTCTATTTTTGGGGTATATAAGTATTGTTATTCTTTCTCTGTTTTAGATAGCAGTTACATTAAATATCTTTTTTCATTTCTTTACTTTTAGCCTATGTGATCTTTGTAGTCTTTTTTGATGCATCTTTTCTTGTTTTCTGTACTTCACCCAGATATTGTCATCCCTTAGATAAATCCTTTGGTGCCTCACTTTTAGGAAGTTACCATTATGTATTGATTGTTTCTCAAATTGGTGTTTCCATGAGGGACAAGTGCTGGAAGATCCTATTTCTTCGTCCTGACTGTCTTAACTTTTTTAATTTTATGATGTTTTATGAGGTTTTCATCTTAATGTTGCCAAATTCATCTAGTCTTCCCTCCATTATTTAGTTCATTGCTTTGGGACATAGAATGACTTTCTTCATCATGAATCCTTATGTAGTTTTATTTATATTTATTTCTAGTTTTAGTGACTTTGCATTTTACTTTCTTCTTGGTAATCCAACTACCATCCAAGATTTGGGCTTTATATAAATTTTTCTACTAAAATTATTCAATATTTTGTGTAACACTTAGGTGTATTTCCTTCTTCTTTGGCTGATTTCTCAAATTATTCTCATACAAAAAAATTCTTGTATATCATCAATGTGTTTCTGGACAATATATTCTGTATATACATTAATCTACTAATTCTTCTGCATTAAATTCACAGTTTATATTATCATAGCTTTGTTGAATGCTTTAAAAATAATAAGGACTGGTTTTGCTACCTATCATTATGTTTCTCTTTCCCAGTTTTCTTACCTATGGCTGAAACTTAACTCTATTCTTCCTGGACAGCCAATACAGAAAGATAAGTATTATTTTGTTTCAAATTGCCTTTAAACAAAAAAGTCCCTTTGGAAAAGCTGATATCTTAATAGTATTTCATCTTCCTGTGAGAGATATAGTTTGATTTTTCTTTTTGTTTGTCTTTGTGGCTCTTTCCCATCTCTTCCTGCCTCCCCACACTCTGCCAACACTCTTTCCTCTCTCTGGAATCGAGTGGATTCCAACGCCAACTTCACCACCTGTTCAGTGTATGACCTCAACTCAATCTTCCTAAATGTGTCAATTCATCTGTACAATGCAGTCTTAACAGTAGCTAGTGATGATATGGTTTCAGAGATTAAAAAGAAAATTATGCTAAAAGTCTTTTGAGTGGAACAAAATAACAAATAAGCATTCTATGTATCAATTTCCAAAACTCCACACTGTCTTCAACATTGCTATTTTTGCTTTTGAAGAGAAGGAATAAAGGTTATTGGAAAAGCAGAGAATGATAAATCAGGGGTTCAAAGAACAGACTGACCTCTGGGTGAAGGTGAAATGGGAGGTCAGGTATCAGAGACTTCGATGAGGTAAGCTCCTAATGCCTGGGTTGAGCAGAAGGGGAAAAGACTAAGCCATGTCTACAGAAGGTCTAGCTATTTATGAGCATCTGAGGGAAGGCAGCAGGGGCTCTGTGGACAGTAGAGCCAAGACCTCCTACCAGGGCTGGCTTCATGGGTGTGTGACCTGTTCACATTGGGCCCCAACCCCAGAAAAGCTCTGTGTTTGTCTCAGTGCTCAGCTGTTGCTACCTTGAAATGCTTAAGAGTTTTTGAACAAGCGCCCTTGTGTACTTCACTTGCTGGGGGGCCTGCCAATGATGCACTGTCTCCACCACCACCCTCTCCTTGGTTTTCTTGGCCTTCTATCTGAGGGACAGCCCTGCATTTGTCTAGATCCTCATCCTCCAGGGGCCCAGTGACACACCATTACAATAAGAAATAAAAAGGTACTTAACATTGACAAGCTCCAAGTGTACTTGCTGTAAAGAGGATGGAATAGCTAGAGGACACATTTCTTCAGAAATGTGAGTATTGAACATTAGTAAGGAGTTAAAATACAATTTGCAACTTATAAGTTGACTGGATATTCTGCTTATAGAAAGAAAATAAAGGCAAAAAGCTAGTGTTAGAGCTGACAGAATACAATTCCTGCCTATGATTCTAGATTCCAGTTCAAAGCAAAGCTGATACACCTGCTAAGTTCTTCCCTTTCCCCCTTCTTTCTTTCCCATCTACCATGACTAGTGGCTTCTCTGGTAACTCATTATTTTCTTCTTAGAAGTGGATGAAGGAGCACAAAAACAATGACTGGGGGAGAAGAGGAATAATATTTATTTTCTTTCATACTAGGGGCTTTGCATATTTTCTTATTTATGCCTCACAAAGGCCCTGTGGGAAAGAAGATAATAACCTTCATTTTATGGATAAAAAAATCAAGTTCAATAAGTTAACTAACTTGCCCAAGCCACACATGTAGCAGGTGGAAAAAAAAAGAACATAATCCGAGATCTGTGGGTCTCCAAGTGCTCTGTTCTTTAGTGGGAGCTTTGTTAGTGCTTCCCGCTCTCGTGTTTGTGTAATGCACTGCTCATCAACTGGAACCTGAGATGAAGAGCATACTTTCTTACTTTTTTTAAAGCACTGTTCTAAAAATCTTGTTGTTGTTGTTGTTTTTGTTGTTTGTTTGTTTGTTTGTTTTAACATATTTAACTCTTACAATAAAACCAGGGCAGGGAAACTTGAAGTAACTTCTCTAAGAACTCATAGCTATTAAGTAACAAAATCAGGCTTCAAACTTGTGCAAACTGACCCCAAAGACAAAACCTTTAGTAACTTTGTCATGCTACATTCCCTTAGGGAAAATTTAAGGACAAATGTTTTGGTGATGGAACAGGGTCTGAGTAAGGAAAATGTTGAGCATGATCTATATAGGTTTCTCGGTCTAAGTAACTGGTTGGAAGATGATTTGAAGCAATGAAGGCTGAGTTGCTGGTTTTCAAGAAGTGATTGCTACATCATTTTAGGTATGGTAAGCATTAGGTGCTAGAAAGCATCCAAGAGGATGTTATTCAATAATAGCACATTTTTTTAAAAGACATCTATGAGGATTACATGACTTAATGTATGCAAGGTGCTTAGAATAGTGCCTGGTATGTGTAAATGCTAGGAAACTGTTTGCTATTATTATGACCCAGTAAACAACTAGGTCATCTTGGAGTTAAGAAGATTATTATGACTCAGTAAGCAACTGGGTCAAATGGAGCTAAGAAGCAAGAGATCTTGCCTAGAGATACGAACTCCAGAGTTGTCAACTTACAGGTAACTAAAGCCATAGGAGGAAAGAGGATCTCTTAAATGAAAGACAATGAAAAGAGAAGATATTATCAGGAAACAAGCATGGATAGACATATAAATTGGTTTTGAGGCATTTAAAAAGGCATAAATTAAGAAGTTTTCTGAAGTTTCAACAAAAGCGGAAATTTTCATTATCTTTACAATAAAAAATTATGTCTCTGACCAAGAAATACATATAATCAAAAAATAACTAATGAATTGAGATGGTACCAAACTCCTAGATAAAGGAGATTATATCTAACCAAACTTCTGTTTAGTGCTTGAACAGAGTAAGCATCAGACTTTGTGCTTAACATACTTGTTCATGGACAATTTCTCAACTCCTTGGATTTCTGCCTGAATATGGTATCCAGGCTTCCATGTGGTGGAGATCTGGTATTAAAGAGTTGTGTTCCAGTCCAAGGTACTGAAAACACACACATACACACACACACACACACACACACAGGGACACAGGGGTGTTGTGTATGTTGTTGCTTGTTTTATTTTTGTTTTTTGTTTGTTTGTTTTTTGTGGTACTGAGTATTGAACCCAGGGCCTTGAGCATGCTAGACAAATGCTCTTCCACTGAGCTACATCCACAACCTGATCTTCTGATTGTTTTTGGACAGTGATACTGGAGGATTCTTCTGATCTCTAGGGTGCATATATACTTAGTGTTAAGGACTTTTGTGCCATTCATCTCCACTGCTCTAGCCTCTACTGAACCGAGCATTTGCCTACTGAATTCCAACTTCCCACCTCTGTCTTCACTATTAGATTGTAAGCTTAAATCCAAGGTAGTTTTCATCACAGCCTTAGGGCCTGGCATAGTGCTTGACTAATGCAGGTTTGCCAAAACTCAATTTTTAATTTATTCCTGGGAAGTACATTTCAACTTTCAGCCTCTTCTGTTAGGTTCTTCTGTTAGGCTGGATGAATCTATGAGGATTTGTTGCTTGGGACCCCTTCTTGTTCAACATGGAAGCTGGCTACTTTTGTTGTCATTTCTAGTCAACATTGTTGAGGTACAAAAGTTAAAATGCACACACATTAAGTGGACTAGTCAATACATCTTGACTCATGTGTACTTATATGGCTGTCACCATACTGCAGATCCTTTGGCATTTTAGACCCACAGGGCTCCTTATTTTGTTGTTCTCCAGCCTTATCCAAATTTTCATATCCTAATGGTCACAGAATCCCCCAGCCCCATCCTCTCTCACTTGTTCTGTTCGGTCTCCTATGAGCAGTCATCTTCAAGAACACAAGAGAGAATTAAGACAGCAAAAAAAGAAATCCTGTGTTTCCATGCTGCCTCTCCCTTTTAACATTAATTCTCTATTCAAGCAGTGATATAATTTGAAAGCACAATACAGATGCTGTTTAAGTGATCTCTACACCCCAAAGGCTACAGGATTTTTTTCCCTAAACTGCTCATATTCCGGGAGGGAATCTACATCTACCTTTACACTTCTCATGGAGGGAATTTCTTTGTCTGTGTTTCTAGAAGCACACTCCTTGATGGACAAAATTTGACATCCACCCTTTTAAAAATTTTGTGTTCAGTTGATACAATTCCTTTTGATATCTTCTAGTACTAAGTAGGTTAGAAAGATCAGCTGCGACATAGAGATCTGAACAAAGTGGTCATGGTACCTTTATGAAAAGGATGCCTTGGTCTTTCAGGTCCCTCAGCAAATGAAATCTTAACTACAATGGAAGAAATAAGTACAGCTTCATAAAAGAAAGACTCCTAACAAGGAAAGTTGGCACTGGGCTGAGAGTAAGGACATAG
Organism: Marmota marmota marmota; assembly: GCF_001458135.2. Taxonomy (NCBI): domain Eukaryota; kingdom Metazoa; phylum Chordata; class Mammalia; order Rodentia; family Sciuridae; genus Marmota; species Marmota marmota. The sequence continues at coordinate 8,501,645 of NW_026000243.1, read as the reverse complement.
GGTGCTGGTTCTCACTTTTGATGTGAACTAGCTATGTGGAAATCATTTTCCTTTATGAATCTGACTCCTCTATAAAATTATTAACTACATCTTTAGCACTTACATGTTTTTTCAACACCTGTTCTTTAAAGGAAATCACAATTTCATCATCTGTAAAATGGGGATAATTAGAGCAGCTGCCTCAGAGTATTGTTTGGAGTGTAAAATGAAGCAATTCCTGAAAAGATGGGGGGCACTGACAGCAGAGCTTGCACATAGCGAAGGCTCCTAAATGATGATGTTGCTAAGGGTGCTGACAATTGAAAGAAAACAAGGCAATTCGCCAAACAGCAACAAGAGAGGACTTAAAGAAGAATGGTGAGGAGAGAGATCAACTGCTGGTGGCAGGCACTCGGAGGCCAGGTTTTAACAGGGGCTTGGGGACTGAGGCAAAGAACTGGATGACATAACTTTGAGACATTTGATTGCCTCTAAAACTTACATTGGAAAAAATTCTAAAATTAGCATGGGGACAGCAAAAAACTCTGTCTTGACCTGGGCTCTGGACGGAATAGCTGTGCCTCTAGAGAATTTGTGACTACAGGCCTGGCTACAGGTGGATTTAGGATCCAGAGTTATACTCCCCATGCTACTTCACAGGAATTTGTAATCTCTATGCTAACTGTAATGCTAAAATTGTTCCAGACAGAGGCAAACAGAATTATTCTGGAAGGCACAGGCACTGACCCTGGGCCACAAAGGAGTTCTGATTCCCACATTTTCTACTGTAGATGTCCCTGTTCTCTATAATCCCAAATGCACCAGGAAGTATCTGAGCAGGAGCAGGCGTCAGAGACTAGACTTTTAAGGTCCCTGTGGACTTCAAGTAACCAAATCACTAAGTAGAGACTATGGGATAAGTCATCTTGAAACATTTCAAAGAGCAGAAGTCAAATACATCTGAAATCAAAGGCCTAAAAAAGTGGAGCCTTAAAACATACAGCTTCGGGAAATAAACAATCAAGTCATAAAAATTTAAAAATCTCTATGAATAGTTAAACATTATCAGAGAAGAAACAATTATTGAAATGGAAGGTAAATCTGGGAAAGTCATCCAGAAATAGAGAAAAGGAAAATATGAAATGGCAGTTAAGGAGAAGACCTGACAGATGCTTGATGGGAACTTTGAGTGAAAGAGCTGAGAAATAATATTTTAAGAGATACAGATGCTTAATAACTTTCCAAAATTACTAAAGGACCTAAACGCACATGTTAGTGCACACACACACACACACACACACACAAATACATACACAAAACCCAAACAGCCAATATGTAAAACAATTAAAAGTGAAGTCCTTTAGATGAGACTATAGTGATAGATCCAGGGAAAGTCTCAAATGGCCACCATGCCCATAGCAGCAGCACAGTCCCTGTGGTGTCTGAGAGGCCCCGAGAAGCACTATCTGAATGGCTTTGGACCAGTGTAGCAGCATTTTTTGAGTTCATTCTAAAATTTCATTGACTGTGATCTCTGCATTTATCACGTTCACTGCCATCTTACCCTGTAACCTCCCACTGCAATGGAATAGGAGAAATTAACAAGCACGGAGCTTGACAATGAAATGGCAAGTCCACTGTGCCCCCAGCTTGCTTCCTCTGAACACTGCCGCCCCCTCCCTGCTGTGAGCTGATGTCTCTGAGCTGTTCTCCACATACTCAAGGCTATTCCACTAACGTTTTCTGCTTCTTGTCTTCAGTGCCAGGGGCAAGGTGACATTCCTTAAGATTTATTATTATTGTTTTCCATAACCTGAGGAATGTCAGTCCTCTAAAAGCTCCTGCACCATGTCGATTTTCTAAGTTAACTCTGACTTAGCATAGATTTATTGGCAAGGTTGTGATTTGCCCTGTGTGTGTGTGTGTATGTGTGTGTGTGTGTGCATGAGTGTACCTGTTTGCAACACGAAGGTGAGACAAGAGAGAAAACCAATATTTATTCGGCTTTAATGTGCCATCTCCTGAGCTAATTACCATCATTGATGCTAATTCTTCAGTTTTCAGAGCAGTCAAATAAGGAGAGTAGTATCATTTATCACATGAGGAGAATGAGGCTCCAAGAAGTGTGGGAAAGGGTCACTTAGCTATGGATCTAATTCTATGGGAAAGAAAATATAAGAGAAAGAATGACATGCTGGAAAGAACCCAGAATCCATATGTAAAACAGAAGCACAACATTGTTGGGTCTAATTCAGGCTTGTGGGGGTGAATGGAAACTCCATTTAACTTGGCATGCTTTCTTCCTTAGAACCTAGAATGTAACTGGGGTTACCCATATCTCCCAGATGATTCTGTCTCAAGAGACATTGAGACTCTCATACAAAACAACTTAAACTTGCATCAACTCTATCATCTATTTTCTGGGCTTGCATTCTTCTTTCCTTCCTGGTGGCCCCATGATCCTCTCCAGGATAGATGCCACGTGTATCATCCATTTCCAGCTCTCACAGTGATGATGGGCACCCAATACTCTCCCAACAATCCTTACTGATGAGGAAATGTGCATGTTTCCTCTGAGGCTAGTAACTCCTTTTGTCGCTGATAGAATTCATTACCCTTCTCCCGGAGCCAGTCCTTTCCTGGGATTATCATGGATCTATTGCATCAACAATATTTTCTGTTCCTGTCAATCTTAGGGTAAGAATAGAGCAGAGACAACAGCTATGGAGAACACAGACATTTATGGCTGTTTTTCCTTGGGAAAGTTAACCCCTCTCTGATCCTGTTTACTCATTTGAAAATGGGAATAATCATAAACCCATACTGCTGCTTCAAGGATTATATTGTAGATGCCCACATAAGTACCTTGGATAGAGTCAACACTCAGATAATTGGGGTTTTGCACCTGACCTGCTGCTTGAACCCCCATGGTGGGTATGCAGATGAGGTTTCCCATAGACATTCAGTCTCCACATATTTTCTGTCTATGGAATAGATACCCTACTTAAAAGGATACAAGAGACTGGGAGGATTTGATATGAGAGCCCTGGGCTCTGGGGTAAAAAACCTTTGTCATTTCCTGGAAAATCATGTAAATTCTGTAAACCACATTTATATAGTGTTAATAGGTGCCTCATAGGGTTGCTCACAGAACTGAAGATGATGGATAATGAAAACCAGGTGAACCTGCTATAAAGCCATTTATTCAAAATGCCTGTCTAGGCTAACTCTGTTTAATATTTAACACCATCTCATGGGGATCTGCTTGGTGGGTAGTGCCATGGTATCCCTGCTAGGAGTGTTAAAAGCACATTCCAACTTCTTACAGAGCCCAGCACATATCTTGTCACAGAGGTTTTTGTTTGTTTGTTTGTTTTGTTTTGTTTTGTTTTTTTTGGTGGCAGAAGACTACAATCCTTGACCTGACCATGAGCCAGAACACGGAGAAGCTCCTGACATTGCATCCTGTATGTCCTCTAGCAGACAGTCGTCCATTGCTCTTTCTGCGTGATCTAACTTGGAGGAGAAATGGCCGGCTTCTCAGCCCCTCTGTCAACGCCCTCTGGTGGCATCAGCTTGTCATTTCCTGGCTCTCCCTGACTGACCCTCTTTGCTAGGGATGGTCCCCTCCCAGCTTCTCCTCATGGTGAGAAAGTCCAGTGGAATGTACAAATTATCCCTCTGCGTTCACTGATTCTGCATCTGTATATTCAATGAATTGTGGATTAAAAGTATGTGAAAAATATTGTGTCTGAGCCAGGTGCATGCCTACAACCCCAGCAACTCAGGAGGCTGAGGCAGGAGGATAGCAAGATTGAGGCCAGCCTGGGCAAACAAGCAAGAAAATTAGCCTGTCTCAAAATAAAAAATGAAAAGGCCTGGAGGAGTAGCTCAATGCTAGAGCCCCTTTGTTTTCAATCCTTAGGACTGGAAAGAAAAATGTGACTGCTGAACATGTACCGAATTTTTTCCTGCATTTACACTGTAATAGGAACTATAAGTAATTTTGAAATTATTTAAAGCATATGTGAAAAAGTATGTAGGTTCTGTGAAAATATTATTCATTTCTACATCAGGGAGTTGAGCATCCATGGAATTTGTATCCACAGGGTCTGCCTCCTGGACCCAATGCCCTGCAGATGCTGAAGGACAATCGTACTGTAAACTGCTTTCTCATCCTTCACTAAGTCAGGCAGTGTCTTTCCAGCCTCTGGATGTCTATATTGTCAGCAGACCTTTCTTCTCCATTCAGCCCCATCCAATCCTGAGTGATCTTCTGGGTAAATCTGATCCTATCACTCTTGTTTAAAAGCCTTTAATGGTTTTCAATGCCCTTCAGGAAAGCTCATGGTCCTTGGCATAAAATAAAATATGTTCCTTCTGAGATATCTCCTCTGTCCATATGTCCAGTGTCAGCTCCGGAGCCCAATTCTTCAGGGTCACTGCCAGCTCTCCAGCATTCCCAGGGGGCCCTGCTCCCTGTCCTCCAATGTCTATGAAGTACATTTCCCACTTCTGCCTCCAATGCCCTTTTGTTACCCAAATTCAGTGGGCTAATGTCTTAAAAACCTAGTTCAGGTGTCACTTTCTCTATTGGGCCCTTTTCTGGCAGCTTCCGCTCCTATCCACGTTAGGTGCAGGTCTAAGCTTATTCTCCAATCAGTCAAAGTCCTTCCCAGAAGACTCTTAAGTTTCCAGATCCAGAAGACATAAATTTGAAATTTGAAATCTCCATAGATGTAGGATAGAATATAGTCCTGGCACATGAAACTAACTCAATAAATGTTGAAAGGAACCATATTCTAGCTTGAGACCTCCCAAAATGGCAGATGCTACAAAAGTACAGAGCAATCATAATTGCTTATATTTGCATACAAATAAATACTAATCATCTTTATTGAACATTTATTATACACAGGGCACCACTAACTGCTTTAAATTCATTTTCTTATTTCATAATCCTTTGCATTGTTCACTGAGCTTTTTCAAATACTATCTCATTTAATATTCACAACAACCCTTGCAGGTGGGCAGGGAGCAGATCTATACTCCAGATGAGAAAACAGAAGTTGGGGAGAGACCGATGACAAAGCATTTAAGGATAACACAAGTGCCAAGGCTTGAGCCCAGATATTGCAATCTCTCTCCCAGTGACACAAGTCTGTGATCTTTTAGTAACACTCAGCCACCTCATCCTGACAGAGGTGGATCCCCAGAGACAAAGCCAAGTGCAGAAATGTGCTCTACCTGCAAAACCAGCCAGGCTGTAAAAGCAATCATCATCATTTCTCCTTTCTTGCCTCCAGTTCCTAATCAATTATGGAAGAAATGGCAGAGAAAGGGGGAATGAAGAGATGCTCAAGAGGACTGCAGTTCATTGAAAAGATCCTGGAGGCTTTGTCTCTGCAGCTTAGAGCCTGGCTGGGAACACAGGGCATGTATATGTAGGGTTTGGGTGGGTGACACTGAGACAAAGAAAAAATGACAAACCCAGTGAATTAGTGAAGGAGAAATAAACGGTGCTCAGCAACAGATGGGGCTGGTGCTGGGTAATTTTCTCCTGTCACCTCCCCTCAGGTAATAGATAATCCCACAGCTGCTGGATTTCCTGGGAAGGCAGACACAGACCCTCAGTCTCCTTCCTGTTTGGAAGCCGTGCCCCTCATTCCTTAACCTGTCTTGATGATAAAAATCTTAAGAGCCAAAACTTTTTGCAAGACTTATAGTGGCGATTTAACTCAGTCCCGGCTAAGGTTGCTATCTGTCAGGCTGTCATGGTGACAGGCAGATTTGTAAATGCTCTGGCTCCAGTGTCAGGTTGAAGGTGACATTTTTCAGCTGGAGATTTTTTCCCCATCCCTCATTGAGACAGAACAACTCAGAACTAGAAAAGCAATCCCCTGAATAAGCCTCTGTCCCACAGTTATTCTGACCAGGGCCAGGGACCACTGAGCTCTGAGATCGTTGTTGAGTTCTCCTGATCCACCTATGCTCTGACCCACAGCTCAACACAGTGATTCCTTGTAAGGCCAAGTGCCCAGGCCTGTCCACATCCCAGCCCATTCACGGGCCTGCCTGACTTTGCCTTATAATGATTTGTCTTGCATGACAGTTGTTCTGCCATTCCCATTATAAATACTTACATAGATTCATTAACCACAGTATAAAACCCAAAATCCCAACTAAATACATTTAATGACCCACCATGCTCTTTCTTGGCTGAAGCATCTAAAACTAGCCCTGAATACTCAGTGACATTGTCCCTCTGATCCTTTCCTGGAATCGCTAATCCTTTGCTGCATTCTATGTTAACCCTTTCTTTTTCCTGACTTTATCGAAAATGTCTTTAAGCCTTGGGGAGATTTGGCTTCTTGGTTTACTGCCCAATTCTCTACATTTTTCTGACATCCTTTATGAAGCTTGATCATATGGCTTAGATCTGGACTATCCCCCAAAAAATCGTGTGCTGAATTTATGGTCCTCCATGAAGCAAGATTCAGGGGTGGGGCTTTTAGGCACTGATTGGACCACAAGGGCTCTAACTGCATCAGTGCATTAATCCATTGATAGCTAAATGGATTACTGGAAATTGGGACTTATTTAGAGGAAGTAGGTCACTGTAGGCCTGCCCAAGAAGGGTTCATCTTTTCCCTGATCCCTTCTGTGCTCTCTCTGTTCCCTGGCTGTCCTGAGCTGAGCAGACTTTCTCGGCTATGCCCTTATGCCATCATGTTCCTACTTTGGAGCTAGCTGACTATGGACTGAACTTCTTAAAATCATAGTCAAAATGAATCTCTCCTCTTCTAGGTTATTTTCCTCCTCTATTTTGGTCACAATGATGAAAAGCTAAGTAACATCCTAAGTAAGGCATTTTTCTTTTCCCTGATGCCACACCAAACCCAGATGCCAAAATGCAAACTGGTCTCTCACTCTCTCCCCACTCCTTTCTCTCCTTAAAACGGAGCCAGCCTTATGCCAGTGATTCAGAAAGCTGCTCACAACCAATCTCTGAAGGAGACCCTCAGTCTCCTTCCTGTTTGGAAGCCGTGCCCCTCATCCCTTAACCTGTCTTGATGATAAAAATCATCAAGAGCAGAGGGGGATCAGAGTAAATCCTGGCAGGAGATGGGTGAAGGAGAATAGGAACGTGGAGGTTATAAAGAACTGCAGAAGTGCAAGCCTGTGACTTCTTGATCTCCTTTTCTTGGCTTTTCTTCACCTTGACTTTGACATTTTTCACTCCTTATTTACTTAGCATCATGTCATTGATCACTATCACATGACACACACAGTTCCCATCCATGGCTCCCCTGTTTCCTTGACTGCAGGTCATAATCTTCAATTGCTTCATGTCAAAAGTAAGGCTATTTATACTGCATGCTAGTTTTATTTTGGAAACTTTCTAAAGCATGGTGGGAGCTCAAAGAATATCATTAATTCAGCCCCTTTCTTCAGTTAAGTCTTATTAGACAAGTTAAAAGTAAGAAAAAAAAATTGAAAATGCTGCCCCTAGTGGAACTGGAACTGAGCTCAGTGTGATCATTGCATCCCAAAGAAACTCTATGAGGGTGACCTGAGCCCTGGGTGTTGTGACCTTTACCCAGACCCCACTCCGGGGATTTTACATTAAAGGAAGAAAAGAAATGAGAAAGAAGATAGAGAAGAAATATCAAAAGAAACAGAAGGAAGTTAGGAGAAAGGTTTTCTGGGAGAATAAGGCAAATGGCATAGGTACCTCTGGAGAAGAGACTGGGAAAAAGCTGCCAGAGACAGGAGGGGACAAAGATGATGCTGTTCCCTCTGAGCTTTCTCTCAGGGCTGGGGTCCTGGGATCTGAGGTGGTGGGCTCCTCCTGATCCAGTTTAATGAAAGGTGGCTTCCACTTCCCTTTGTCCTTTATATGAAAGCATCCTGCAAGCCCTGTCCTGCAGCCTCCCTCTGCTTCTCACTCTGGCCAGAGAACACAGTAGGTATTTTCTGAACCTTCATCCTTCTCTTCTCTCCCCTTCTCCCCACTCCATTCTAGTCTCCTGGGACTGGCCAGTGCAGGAGGATGAGCAACATGACAAGGCCCTTCTACTCTTGCCAAAGGAGGGAAGTGGCCAGCTAGCCCAGACAATGGCATAATGCATGTTAGAATGAGGTTTTCAGTGTTGTCCCTATGTTTGGGGTACAGCCATTCCCCCAATTAAAGCTTGTTGATTTTATCCAAGATAATAATAATAATAATAATAATAATAATAATAATAATAATAAACAACCTGTACCTAGTAGAGATCCACTAGGCTGCAGGATACCCTTGTAGGAAGCCCATCTTTGGGCAGGAGACATCCACCAGCTTCTCTATCTCTGGTTCTTCTCAGCTGGCTCTTTAGTGACTCCAGAGAGTCAGAGAGTTTTGGTGTGTACCACAAGGTGTCTTAGCATCTGAGTCTGAGGAGCCCAGAAACTCAGAATATGCTGAGTAGATGCAGTCAGGAGAAATTAGCCTCAAGTAATCCCTCAAAGCTGGGGATATCAATAGGGACCCCTGAGCCTACACCTGATACCTCCAGCGACACCAGTGCCTTCATACAAAATCCCCAGGATGCTTCTGTCTATACCTGACAATGGAGATGCAATGTTGGAGTGAATTCATGGAGCCCCCATCCTGGGTTCCTGATCTCATTTTACCCTCTATGCCAGACTTGCTCTTTTCCATTGTTCATCCCAAACTAAAAGGAGAGACCCCACCATTTTGTTTCTTGGAGGTTTGGACAAAGGCCATGACTTAGCACCCCAGCCCAGCCTTCCTCTGGACCCATGCTGTCTTCTCACTGTCCTGAACTTCCCTATCTAACTGCACATACCCTTGTTCTGACATCCTGAGGATGGGAATTTTGTCCCTATTTAAGCACTGGACAACATCACTGTTGTATGGTGTAGGGGCATGGGACATTTCTACTTCTTTAAGTAAGAATAAACTTTCCTGTGTTCCTGGATTTTGGCACCACCCAGCACCACCAGTGATATATGTCTTCGTGTGGGTATCCAGGGCCCAGATGGGGGCTCACGCTCCTGCACCAGGCAGATTCATGACAGTTTCCATCTAGCTGATTCCTGCATATTTGGGTGGGTCATGCTCATATTTGAGGCACTGGGGCACAAATCTCTACCAACCCTGTGCATTCCTCTGGGAGAATGCCTACCCCTCCATATCCAGGAAGACATTGCTCAGATTCCCAACAAAATGTCTGTGAATGTGTGAACTGTACCAAGATCCCAGGGAGGCCTGACTCCTCCTTCTTTAATCAAGAGTCTAGACTTCTCCCTGACAGCCCAGTGCATTCCTGTACCCAGTATGGAAAGTGAAATGCTCAGACTCAGGGGAGGGGGAAGGTACAGCAACCCAAATCCTGAGTGTGAAGTGTGTATCCCTCTTTGTGGGACATCAGCAGTGTGGGTCTTGCAGGACCACTGGGTTAATACTCTCTTCTGTCATCTCCTACAGCACAGTGTAGGATCATATTGATGCCCTTCATAGTGTGCAGAGCAGGGAGCCAATCTTGTGAACCCGCCATTTACTACTGGCACATGATCACCAGTAAATGATATTTACTAATAAAACAAAATAGTTTCTTTTTTTTATTATGGAGTCTCCCTGAAGGGCTGGTAGGTGGTGACAGTAAGAAAGAGTGTCCTGAGGTGTCATGCCAGCTGCCCAAAAGGAAGGGTAGGGTGGCCTTGACCTCTGAGGTGCTCAGTCCAAGCCTGAGGTAGGAGAAGAAAGGCCAAGGAAGGGAGATGAGACACAGAAAACTCTGAATCAGTGTCACCCATGCTGGCCTCTTGGGTATACATTTGAATTTCTATTTTATCATAGAAATATGGAGCTCTGAGAAGCAATATAGGGGAGTTTCATTAACTCTTACGGCTTTGGGAGCACAACACAATAGTGATATTATGCCAAGGAATCACCAGTCTCCTGGGCTTTATTGAGCAATTGGTTCCTGCCAATTCACCCAGCCCAAATAGTCACACGCTGGGCTGCACAGGCTGGAATTGAGACCCAACTCAACTGAAACTGGTTGTGCTACCAGAGACAACTCACAACTACTCCTGGACTCAGTTTCCTCATTTACAAAAGGGTGGCAAGAACGGCATCTATTTCTTAGGTTAGTTGTGAGAAGGAAAAAGAAACGATAAATGCCAAGTTCAGAGCACACAACCTGAGGAGCAGCTCTCAATAGGCAGGAGTTATTTTTAGTAGGTATATTCTGTGTTAGATTTTGTGTTCTGAAGGAAAACCAGCGTATAAGGTGCTGGTAACTAATAATTTCTCCATTTCTCCCACCTGTCTCTTTCTCATTTTCACTTCTGCAGCAGAGAGAGGAAGGCAGAATGTCTATATAATGAAATTATGGGCAAGTATCCTAGAAGACAGTGAACTTAGTGTCTGTAGAAAAGGAGTTGTTTTCAGACAGGGAGTCCTCAACATGAGAGCGGCTGTGCCATGAGCCCTGGGCAGCCTGCAGCCTGGAAACAGAAGGAAAGCCTCCACATCCCCCTGCACAAGGCCTTCCCAATCCATCCCTCTAGAGAGGCTGCCAAGCCTGCCAGCCCCGCCTTGTGGATGTTGCCTTCACCTGCCTTCAGAGAAACTACAGAAGAATGAGTGATTTCCAGGGAAACGGGACTAAAAGCAACATTTGTGGGGAAATTGAATTCCACAAGATAAATCTTATGTCTCTCCTGGGACTGAAGCTAGCCTTTGAATTAAGGCCCTGAAAGTTAAGGAACAGAGTTATTGTCCCATGCTGGAATTAGAAGGGGTATAAATTCACCATCCACCGGATCAAATATTCTGTTCCTATTCCATCTTCCTATGCTACCACACCTTTTAGGATTATTGTGCTTCCGAGGGCTCAGCCCACACAGGGGAGGCTGAGAACCACTCCCCTGCCACCTGTGCCTCTGTCATGGTGCTATGCTTCTGTACTACTCCTCCATGCTGAGCCACAGGTGACCATCCCACACTCACCAGATAATTTATTTTTCCTAAGTAAATACATAGTTCAGGATCCTGAAGTCCTCCATGGACTGTCTCATCCTTCCTCTTCTACCAGGCTGCTTCCCAGAATTTTCATTAAGCAAACATCTAATTCATTGGCTAGCACTTGATTTTATGGAAGCATATGTACATGTAAAATTAAAACCAACTAATTTCATTAAAAAAAACCTAAAAATATGTCTTTCAGAGCTCATTTGTGGTCTATAGATCCTAGAAAGACACCTCTAATATGCATTGGCGTTCATTGGCCTTTGAGACAATGTGAGGTCATTGCTCTGTGAGATAAGGGCCATGTTTTCTGATCCAGAATGAAGTCATTTGATCTGACAGCAGGATGGACAATTTGGTTATCGTACACTGGGGAGTGGCTGATTCCTCTACACATACATCACCTCCACCCCTAAAAGAAGCAACATCAAATTCAACACACAATCTCAATGAAGCCCTGTGGTCACTCCGATTAGGTCCAGGCACTGGGATAAAATCCTGTCCCAATGGACAAGGAGAGGCAGGTGAAGAGAAATCTGCACATCCAGGTGACAGAAAGGAGCAAGGAACAACTCACATTGCCTCTGAGGTTTTAGAGCTCAACTCAAACTTCCCCAAAAGCAAAACAAAACATTCAATCAAATTTGATAGGATTTGAAATCATTGTGTACTTTAAAAATAATCAAGCACATGCTGGCCTGTGTTAGTGACGTGTGCTATAAAATCTCCTTTCGTTTCTGCTTTGCAAACTCATCTAGGACAGGGAGAGAGGGCAGGGCAGGCTGGTCTGCGCCAACACAGATTCCTCTGAAAAGAGCCCTAGTTACTCAGGGAACCGGCTTTCAGCAGAGGCTGCTTCTTCCGCACAGGGAGCATGGGTGCCCTCTGGTGGCCATCATCCAGAGCTGCAGCAGGCCACCAGCCCTGCATCTGCAGCTACCTCATCCAGATGTGAGAAGTGCCTGGCAGCATGTATCGCACCCCTCTGGGGTTTATTAGCCTGCTGTAATGTCAGTGCAATAATAGCCCCGGGGAGGCCATTACACCACTATTTCCATCCAGAGGAGGGCTATTCCACCAACTACTCCAGAGGCCTGCTTGGTAAATGAGTTTTCTTTTAAAAATACGTTCACTTGATTGCTTTGCTAGAGCACATTTGGCACTGAAGGGATGTCTGGGGGTGATGGGCGGTGTGCTAAAGGGCTCCTTGGGGGGTGCTGAAATCCACCCGAGAATCAACAGCAGAAGCCAGAAAGGGGCAGGGGACTTCATAGCTTCTTCCAACCAACCTGGGGACCCTCTTCTCCCTGTAACCTTTGATCCTTCTCTTCCAGTAGCATTATGGTTGAGTTGTTTTGCTTCTTGTATTTACTCCTTCCAAAGTCTCCTGTTCCCATCCCAGGTCATTAGGTAGCATTAATTCAAGTGAATTATGGCTACCCCATTCTGCTGTCACACCCAAAAGACAGCATGAGACAAAGTCTCCTGGCCTCATGACCCGGTGAAGGGCTGGAAGCCTAGCGTTCTGCTCAGCCCCTGGAAGTTCCTGGTCATAGCAATATAATTTTATATTCTTGCTTTTCTTGTGACCCTCTTTAGGGTCACTGAGGGGATGGAGCTGGAATGTGTCCCTGCTCAGAGGCCCAAGTTGAAAAGGACATGCAATTTTGTGCAAGGGACAGAGACATTACATTCAAATACTTGGTTGGGCAGGCAACCCTTAGTGAGGCAGTCCATCTCTGGACACCTGCTTCCAGAAGATCATCAATTCACAAAGATTAACAGGCTACCATAGTTCATATTTTGTCTTTTTTTTTTTTTGCAGTGACAGTTTTTATTGCCCCTTGGAACACTGAATTAGTGAAATCATTTTTTTAGGAATAGGTAACAGAGGGGAAGGTCATTTTATGATGCAGGTGTACATTGAGACTTAGCCTGGGTCTGCCACAGAATCTCATGCTGCAAATGGAATGTCTCTCAGACTCAGCTGTCTGTCCAAATCCGGCACTTCCGGCTGTCTTTACTGGTCCTGCAGAACACAACCCACTGCCCCAGGCTCCATTGCCCCCAAAGGCCTCTGACCTGGCCACCACCGCTCAGCCTGACTCACTTAGGTGCACCCAGACAGGTCAAGTCTGGGTTATAATTGTTTCTAATTAGCATTTCCAACAGATGGAACCTTCTTCAACCTCCAGCCCATCACTAAGTGGTTCTCAGAAGAGGATAAATTATTTTCTACCTTTGAAACATCAAAGAAATCAAAGGAAATTACCCCCATTCTTATCTGTCCTTCTCACACAGGCATGCTGTGGTATCTGGGTGGAGCTGAGCCATTAGAGGTGCACAGAGCCATCTTTGAATCAGATAGTTCTTAAGAGCACAGGAAGCAAATACCCAGGCCTGGCTGCCCTCAGCAGCCCACCCTTTTCCAACCTGTGATACCCTCCCTCTTGAGGGCTATGATCCATGTTTGGTGACTGAGCACCTTATGTGTGTCCCCCACTTCTTGCAATGTTAAAATCCCCAGGGATTAGGGCCAAGTCTAGACTTCTTTATCAGCATCTCATGCTGCCACCTACATAGAATAATACCATAGGATTCCAGAGGTGGAAATGTCCTTCTAGACTCAGATACACACACACACACACACACACACACACACACACTAAATGGCTTCTTTGTGCCAATATTGTAGACACAGGGGATGAAGAAAGGAAGAGAGCAATGTCTCTGATTGTGTGAAACTTTTATTTTAGTTGGAGGAGACTGACACTAAACAAATAAACAAGTAGATGTATAATTTGTCAGGTATTGAACATGGTGAAGAAAAACGAAAAACCAAGGAAAGGAGATCGAATGCTCTGGCCTTGTTTCTACTATGTAGGGAGATTGAGAGACATTTCTGATAAGGGACATTTGATGACAGGCCTGAGAGAAGTGAGGGAACAATCCACTTGATATAGAGGAATGGTGCATGGCAGGCAAGCAGAAAAACAGCCAGGTGGAGAGGCTGAGGCAAGTGCATTGATGTGTGAGAACCAGCTGCATGCTGGCTGTCAATGTAACTGTGGCAGAGCGAACACAGAGGGTGACAAAAGACCAGATCAGAGACTTAGCGACTGGCAAAGAGCAAACACTACCATTTGGCTGGAGAGCAGTCAGCCTGCCAGCCCAACTCTCCCCTCAGTGCTTCTCAGAGATGCTTGCTCTGTCTCAGCTGCACATCCTCAGGACGAGTGCATCCAAAAAGGCTAAGGTTAGGTATGGAGTATGGAATGCTTCCCAAGCCAAGTTCTCTAGGCAAGCTACCCAACTGCTGGGCTTCTCTTTTCTCATCTCTAGAATGGTCATCAACAATCTCTCCTCACAAGGCTCTTATAAAAGTTAAATGAGACACCTCCATAATTTCCCAAAGGAAACCTCACTTTTACCTAATAACGTCCAGAAAGCTCTCTATTGTGTTAAGCCTTCCCTCTAGATGGATTCTACCACTGTCCCCTCTGCTATGTGGAGGTTGTCTTCCCTCTGTTCTCTCACCTTCACAGGAGACAGCTTTCTCTCTTGCCCTTGGAAAACTCAGTCATTCTCTGAGACTCACCTGGGCTCCTATTCTCATTTCTTCCTCCAACAAAGGCTCATCTTCCTGTCAGTGTGGGTGCAGAGCATCATGCCTTCTTATACAGCTGGGGAAACTGAGTCCCAGAGTATCTCCCAGGTCACCCCTGGGCTAGTTCACACTGCTGCCTCCAGATATCTTCCTGCTTTCTAGGAATGGGGAAATATTGGGGAAAAGAATATTCTTGGAGAGATGAAAATGAGGACCACAAGCATACTTGAGAAGATTACAGAGGCAACAACCTGGGGCTAGTCAAATTTCCAATGGACCATTGGACCTCAAAGCTAAACCAGTGAGGAGCTAAAACCTTGCATAAAGAAATGGTGAGCCAGTCAGGGCACAGGAGACTGGCCAGTAGAGCAACCATGTGAGTGGAAGCTTCCTACAGCTTCTCTTTGCTCCCTGCAAGCTTTAGCTCTGGCTAGAGAGGGTTCATAAGGAGAATGGAGCTGAGTCTCAGAATGCTGTTGAGAAAAAGCTTTTAAGGCAGAAAGCAGAAAGGATGGGCTGCATTTGTCCTGGTAGCATTGTTTGGGGGGAGGGGGACACTTTTATTATAGGTTCCAGGTAGTGAGTTCTATAATTTCAGGAACATCACTTGTCACCCTGACTGAAAGGTTCTTTCTGGATCATTCCAGAAAGGTGGTGTAGAAACATAGAGGAAGGATGTGTATATCACAGGAGACCCTTTGGTCTACTAACTGCCATCTCAGTTGTCATCCTCATGTCAATGCCATCATCACCAAGTTGATCTCTATGTGCTGGGCTCTGCATTCATGTACAACATTTATTTCTTTTGACAAAATCAGCAGATGATTATCCTGACTATGTGTCAGTCAGCTTTCCATTGCTGTGAAAGAATACCTGAGATAATCACCTAAAAAAGACTCTGGTTTTGACTCATGGTTTCAGAAATTTCAGTCCATGATTAGTTGGCCCTGTTTCTTGGAGCCAATGGTGAGGAGTGTATGGTGGAGCAGCTGCTCAACCAATTGTGGCAGGAAAGCAGAGAGAGAGGAAGAGGCTGTGGTTCCAATATCCCCTTCAAAGTTCCAAGGACCTAAATTCCTTTAACAAGGTCCCTTCTCTTAAAGTTTCCCCTAACTCCTAATAACACCATAGGCTGGGGATCCCCCTTGAATTGGGCCTTTGTAGTCAATTAAGATCCAAACCATTGCATTTGCTGATTGAAGAAATGCAGCCGAGCAAGGTTGCATTAACTGGAATAGTCTATCATGCAGCAAAACCAGCAAACAAGTAGTATATTGGAAACTAGTTCTGTTGAACTCCAAGTAAGAGGGAATTTCATTTAATCAGAATAAACTTCAATCTCCCAGCCTCCATCAATGCCCCTTGTTAACTGCACATATGCTCCACCCTCCCATCAGATCCTTTCCTCACAATCAACATGGCACCATGGTTGGGATAATCTAAAGGAAAGTCAGCCTGGAAAAACATCAATTCCTATGACAAAGGAAAGTCCAACAATTCTCTGAAGGAAATATCCAACCTCCTGCTCTTTTGGCATCTCTCTGCAATTTCTCAAAATGTGAATACTGTTGCTGACTTGGGAACCAAGCCACCTGCCCTCATGCTATACCCACTCAATGGCAGTAATGATAGGGTTTGACATTTCATGTTTCACTCAGTCCCAGTGCAAGTTTAGCATGAACATTTTGACAAGGTAAAACTCTGATATCTCTGGACCCTATTTCTGAAACTACAAATCCACCCTCCCATCCAAATCGGGTTCCATTAACCCTGTTGCTATGCCCACCCATTGCTTACTGTGTTTGTTCATAAGGCGCCCACCCCATCCAACTCCTCTGTAACCTATCTTTTTATTTCTTCATGTGTTTGAAGGGACACTTGGGACCAGTATTTGAGGACAGGGTCATTTCCTTTCCTGCCTGGCACTCTGTATGATGCCCAGCTATGGTCTACTCTGCCAAAGGGTCTCCTGTGATATACACATAGTTGCTCCTGCCCTGTACTACTTCAGAGGAGCAAAGACAAAGGAGATGAATTTGGAAAGGTACTTAGTCCCAGGAGTGATGTTCTGCTGATGGAAGTATTGTTAGCATTCTTCTTTTAACTAGGAATAAAGCATGCAAACCTTCTGGCTGGGTTTTATAGTAAAGTAGGAAGCTGTACTTTCAGAAGGAAAGTTCAGTTCTAATGAGAGATAAGAGCTGTGCTGATGAGTGTGAGATGGTACTTGCACTAGCAGAATTTCTAGAAAATTCTACAGGCCCCTGAACCTGTCTGTGTGCGTGTGTGTCAGAAAGGATGAGGTAGGGAGGAAGCTGGAGTTGTAGGATGTGTGATATTTATGTGACTTTTTAAGCTCATTCTATTTCATCCTGCAATCCTGGACCACAGGTAAAATGTGAAGTAGGCTATGAGCACAGATTTCCTTTACTGAAAACAGACCCCATGGTGGGGTCTGCCCCTCCCTTGAGCTGCTAAAGATCTGGAAAGAAATCCTTTTGCTGTGAGAGGCAGCTGACTCATCAGAACAGAAATAAATTTGGATACCTTTCTTTTATAGAAACTCAGCAAATGGGAGCAGAGAAAACCTTAGAGAGGAGTTTTTGAAAAGGAAGGACCCTAGTTCCCAGTCAGTGGCATCAAGAGAACACAAGAGCCTGGCCCACCCCCTGGCTTTCCCAGCTTGAGGGTTTTCAGTCCCCACGAAGGGGCACAGTCCTGCTTGTAGCAGGAAGAGGAGTGTTCTCTGGCTTTCTTGCAGGGAAGGAGGGAGGACCTAGTCAACCTCAGCCTGCCCTGGCCCCCAGCTGACAAGTGTTTGTAGAAAGCAGGAACGTGCTATGGAAGAAACTTCTGAGTTGGTCTTCTGGGGTTTGCTGAATGCCCCTTAAACACCTAAAATCACAGTTACTATTTTATGTAAGATGTTCTTAGTCAGTCCTTGCAATCACTTTTGAGTCGGCATTAGCCTATTTTCCAGATGAGTAACTGGAGTTTCCTTTGATGAAGCATGCCTGCAGAGATGGAGCTGTCAGCAACTGGAAAAGGGAGGTTGAGATCAATAACCTCCTGAAGTCATGGAAGGCTTAGCCCAGGTCCCTCGAGTCAGGGGAATGGTTCAATGATGATCCTGTGGAAGGCACAGCAGAGGTATCTGCAGATGAGCAGGATTCCCCTCCAGCCCCAGGACTTGGGGCCTGGGCATGCTCTTCCCAGAGACCTCTTCTCTCCGGGACTTGGAAGGATGGGTAGGCAGATGAGGCAGCTCAGTGTGCTCCTGCTCACTCATGTTGATTCTCTAGCCAAAGTGCACACAGTGGGAGAGCATGGGCTCACAAAGACACACACACACACACAGATAAAACATACATGCAGACACAATGAAAGATACACATTCATTTGCACAGAGATGCACACAGAGAGAGAGAGAGAGAGAGAGAGAGAGAGAGAGAGAGAGAGAGATACACAGAAATAGATCACAAATACAAAGACACACAGAGAGAAACACAGAGAGACATACACATTGACATACAGAGATATGTTGGCCCACACACAGACCCACTCACACCATACACAAGTGCATACAGAGACATGAAGAGATACACACCAACATCCATGCACACACAGACACACGGAGGTGCACACATATCCACACCAGAATGCATGTCCTTAGGTATTCCCAGTTCCCTCTATCAACCCAGATCTGGTATCCTCTCTGATTCATTTCAATGAAATGAAAAATGCCCGATTTTATGAATAGGACGACCCAAGGGAGGGAAGGCTGGGTGATGCAATGGCCGGACAGAGGTGTAAATACCAGAGAGGGATGGGGGGTCAAGGCTCCCGAGAATGTCTGCATCTGGGTTCACATCACACAGTCACCCAGAGAGCTTCATCCTCCCCTGTCCAGGAGGGATTTACTGAAGCTTGATAAAATCTGCTGCTGAATATTGCTATAAAATATAGGTCTTTCTCAAGCTGCTTCACCCACAGAATCCTAAACCAGCAGATTCACCTTCCCATGACTTTGTTGAAATCATACAAAAAAAAAAATGTTGATCAAAAACCAGCCTTTTCCAATTCAACATCCATACCTCTTCCTTCTCATAAGAGTGGTTCCCACAGGCTAGTCTGCATTAGGATGATCACCTAGATCACCTAGGTATCACCCCCCCCCCCAGTGTCTAAGTCTGTACAACCATGGTGGGACCCAAGATTTTGCATTTCTGTGCAGTTTCAGGTGATAGTAATGCTTGAACATTTCACATTTTTTTTTCTTATTGCCTTAGTAGGGGAGTCTAAGCCCCAGAAGCTGTCAGAAGGAAATGATAGAAATTGGGCCCACACAGTGGAAGGAATAGCATAATCAGAGGTGTAGACAGCAGCTCCTGGTTAGACGCACCATTGAAAAGTGGTGATGGCAACATGCCAGTACTCCTCTGTCCATGCCCATGGAAGCCTTGATAAATCAGTCATGGCCGCTGTGCCTGTTAAGTCCAGACATGGCTTCAGAATCCTTCTCAAATGAGTATTCCAGGAAGCCACTAAAAGTAATGGAAATTGACAGCATGATGAAAGCCCTTTGTGATATTTAGTCTCTAAGATTTGGACCCTCATCTTATAGAAGCCCTATTTTTCTTCTACTGCCCTTTCCCCTTTCATGCATAAAAGTTTCTCCTCTGACTTTGGACATGATAATCCACCTGGACCCAACAATACAGGAGGAGTAGGGAAAAGAGCCTGGCAGGAACATGTTCTAATAAGAGAGGTAGCAGATCCCTGAACTTGAAGGGAAGGGGATGAACTCATGAATAAAATCAGTTGTGGTCCAGAGGGAGGATTCTGGCCTGAAGGGCTTTGTCTCCTTAAACCCTTTTCAAAAGTAAATGTTTTCCATTTTAAAAGCAGTTATACAGCTTGTTATATGTGAGGAGAGAATTTCAGTGGAAGCTGAATGCAAGAAGATGAGGCCTTGATAGAAGGAGGACCTAGAGCCTGTGAATATGCTCTCCATGCAGCCCAGTCTGCTGACCACCCCAGACCACCATGCTCTCCCTGTTTTCTGCTTTATAGGGACCGTCAAAAGTCCAGAAATGAAAGGATCGAGCCAGTGACAACCTCTCCCCCAAACCCAAAGAGAAAATAGGCCATCTGAGGCCTCTGATCAAAGAAAGAGATGGGAAGAGAGGAATGAGATAGAGAGAGGGGAAGAACAAAGAGAGCAAGATGTTTGAAGAATAACTGTGATGTGATCAGGCATCTGGACAGAAGCACGTCTAAAAATCCCAAATCCACCAGCCAGGCCTTTTCTGCATGCATGTGGCTCCAGGTCAGGATGGAGGGTACATAAGGAAAGAGAATCCATTTCAGATTTATTCCTCTTTCTGTGTCTTGGTCAAATAAGATGCAGAAGACCTGCACTGCCTTCTGGTCTTTATACTGAGCAGGCGAGGGGGACACTGGGGAACAGAATGTTCAGTGGTCAGTGCTGGCCCACTTGAGGATGATGCTCAGAAGTACACCCATCAGGCCTGAGCCACCCAACCCCATAGAGGTTCATCTAGCTGGTCCTGCTGAAACCAGTGAATGCCTAGGTGTGTTCTAGCATGTGATATGGGCACCTGGGTTCTCTACCTTCCAAAACACTGGCCTAGACCAAGGTATGGAAACGAAGAGAGGGAGCTCCAGGAAGCTGTGATGCTTGTTCATTCCTTAGAGAGTTCTTCAGACTCACCACTTTACCAAGTCAGTATATAAATAAAACTGAGAAGGTCATCAAATGAAGTGTGGAACCAGGGCTTATTAGCATACATCTGCATATCAATGAATAAATAAGTCTTGCCTAAAGACAGTTGGTAATTTACAGACTCAAATATACTCTGTTACAGAGGAGTATGACCTGCTGACCAGCTCCATGTCACAGGGTTCTGTGTCTCTGGGCTGCAGTGACATCTTAGGACTAGTGGAGTACACACAGTCAGGACCTTACCGTGCCACTTTGCAGGGATATTGGAAATTTGCTCTTCGAGTCTTGATTCTGCCCCTTCCTGACTGTGTGACTCTGAATAAATAACATAATCGGTCTGAAACTCTCTCTGCATCTTAACACTGAGATCATAAGCACATTTATGGTTTTCATGAGATTGTAGGCTTCCCATGGAGACAGATGGCTCTCAGTAGATACTCAACAAGCCATGGCCATTCCAAATGGTGGAGCCTTTGGAAGTGGGCACAGAGGGGAGGCACCATGTGACACCTGCAGAAGGACCCTGGACACCACATCTGACCATATACTCAGCGATCCTGCCTAACTAATCCCTTTTACTTTTCTCTATAGTTTTTTAAAGACTTCAATTTCACTACTCTTTTCTATCTTCAGGCTGTCTCTCTGGCATATTAATAATAAATAATAATGTATTGCTTCTGTCTGGCACTTTGCTCTCTTTTCCTAAGGACTATAATATGCCACTTAGTTCTGGTAACTGCCTTGAGATGGCCCTGTTGCAGAGAGGAAGAGGTATGGGACTTAACTCAAATTCAAGTGGCCCTAAGTGGAAGGACAGAATTCAAACCTTGGGCATCCCAACCTCAGGGACTGTGACTACCAGTTCACAGATCTCCTCCCATTCCACTTATATGAATTCAACATTTATTATGTATGAGACACCGACTTGGCCAGTGATTTGAGCAGCATTTGAAAAGTGCTCAGCACTACCAAACAGTCTTTCATTGTCAAGGCTGTCAATGTCAGGAAAGACAAAGGCTGCAGAAGCATTCCAGATTCAAGAAGTCTAAAGACACCTGATGACCAATGCAGCTAAGTGGATGGGTCAGCGGTCAGGGGAAAATGGAACAAAAGACATTATTGGGATAACTGGGTGAGCTTGAACGCAGACTTTATGTTGGATAATAGTCATAGATCACTGTTAAATTTCCCGAATTCCATCCTTGTGCTGTGGTTATGCAAGAGAAAAACTTGTTCTCAGAAGATGCATGGTAAATACAGGTGAAGGCACACAAATGTGCTATTCTTGTGACTTATTTCAAAGATTTGAAATTTCAAAGAAAAGAAAGTACACCAGGCAAGCTTCTTGGGCAAACATATCTCTCCAATACAGATCCACCTTTAAAACTGAATTATAGACGTACAGAAGATGCAAAATCATTCAAGTCATCTACGCAAGCCTTCTATCTTTTACTGGCCCCCTTCCCTATGTACATGAACACCTGTGTGCACACTAGTCTGCACGAACACACACACTCTTCTAGTGCTAGAAAAACTGCACGTTAGTGCAGTGCTTCACTTTTTGAGACATTTCAGATCCTTAAAATTAATTTTATTGAACTGGTAGTTTCTAAGTAACTTCTGCCCACTGGTCTTGGTTTGGTTTTATGCAATTTAATTGAAAGCACCTCATTAGTTTTCAACCAAAAACCATTTAAATATTTCAAGACCATTTCTCTCCCATAGGTTCAAATACTTTAGAGACATAATAGAGCTTTGAGTCTTCTGATAGTCCTTTGTATAAAAAAAAAAAAATCTAGTTCTCCAGAAGAGAAAGCCAAAGGTTCAAGTTCAAGGCTATCATGTCAAAATGTAGCTGTTAGTCCTTCAGAAACAAATCTGCCTGGCTAAGTTTATAAGAGTCAAATTGTAGTTTCAAGTGGTTTGTCCATCCATCCCTCCAGCACTCATGATTAAAGCAATAAAAGAGTCCCATAGATTGTGCATCTGGATGCCAGGTTATGGAATGTCAAAGCTATGTGAAGGTATGAGCTTTGCCTCTCTTCTAGGGACAGAAGAACCATTCTGTTTTAGGGGTCTCAAAATTCAAGAGAACACACACAAACCCACAGTCAATATGCTGGTCAGTAGATCAAAACCCCAAGTGAAAATTCATGCAGAGATGGGACTGAGTTTTTAGTAGTGCCATGCACAAGCTTTGGAGTTAGAGGTGGGTGTGGATTTTGTCTCTCTAGGATTTGGATGCTGTGACAACATGAGGAGATCATTCAGCCTCCCTGGGGCTCAGGGTCATCATGAGATAATACTATACACCCTCCCTTCTAGAGCTGTCATGAGAAATGAAAGAACCAGAAGGCAAAGTCTCTTTGCCCACAGTTGGCACTCGACAAGTAATGATTATTTATCAACGTGGCCACCCTTCCAAACAGGTTGTAGTACTGCATTTGACAAAGTTCTAGTCTATGTTATAGTCTTTGAAAGATACAAATGAATTATAATAATATATCAGTGAAATCATAGCATAGCCAGTAAGGATAATTCAAAAATGTGTTGGGAAAACAACCCATGGTATATTGGGATGTAGCCAAAATAACCAGTCAACAAACTGTAGAAAACAGATGAGCTTCTCAGCTCTTTAATACACTTAATAAAACAGAGTAGCTGTCTGATATTGCCGTCTTGCTAAACAGAAATATCCTAAGGGTTCGAGCAGGAAAGATAAATGACTTTTTTGGCCTTACATGAAAACTAACATGAAGATGGATCTGGAGATCTGGAAGTCCATCCAGGGCCAGGAGGTGGGAGTGCAGGGCAAGGGTTGAGGTCTGCTTACGTGGGCTACATGTGAAAAGACCAGACACTCCACATATGGAGGGATTAGTGGAGAAAATGTTAGCTTGGGGGCATGCCTAGAATACTGGAGTGCTTTCTTTTCTAGCAGTGAGTGGATTTTGCTAAGATCCAGATAAAAAGGAAAATACAAGAACAAATGGCACTAACAGTAAACCTCATGTTTTGATTCCTAATCCAGAAGTCAGGGTGCCATCAGCTCACAGACCTGTGGGTGTACCTCTTGGAGCCTCAGTGAGTTTAGTGGCTGATGCCTTACATCCCAAAGGAAAGATTTTTGTATCTTTTAGAGAGTTGCAGAAATAGGGAAGGATAGCATGACAGAAATGCAGACAGGAAAATCAGCCTAGCAAATAACAATGGCCATATTCTCGTCACAGCAAGTGGGAACAAAAAAAGCTGGTTCTCTTACACTGAGCCAACACAAGATTCTTTGGATGACAACAATAGGCCTGAATGAATTCAAATGAAATAAAGCAATCCCATACAAAGAGATCCCCACCAGACTGCTGTCAAGGACTTGCCAGCTCTCTGGAGCTCTGGCATACTTCAAGGGCAAACTATCCAAGCTGGAAGGGATCAGACGCATCATCTAGTTCAAGTCTGTCATTTTACAGATGATGAAACTGAGACCTACAAAGGATGTATTATCAATATATCAGGAAGGCAAAACTGAGTTTTAGAATGAGGTTTTTTCCCTACTGTATTTGGCATCTTCTCTTCTAGAAAGCTAGGAGAAACAGTAATGTCCCGGGTAGGAAAGGGAGACTTTTATGAACTGCTCCCTTTCTCAATTAGCTCTAAGGCAAGTTCTAGATTGAGTTCAGGCAGTGATCAAAGGCTTTTGAGACTTGCCGGCTTTTCTCAGAAAGAGAACACTCAGACATGGCACTATTGCTAACGGCCACAAGAGGGCGCGAGTGCCCCACGCTGGAACGCCGCCTCCTGTCTACCTGCTCACCCCTACAGCGTGTGGATATTTATTTTCAATGAGGTCAGGAGTATCAAGGTTGTAAAATAACATATTTTCACTTGTTTTCTTCCTCTCTCTCAGACATAGCATTTCTGAAGTCAATTATCTCCCCGAGATGCTGTTCTTCCCACCCTCTTTCTCTGCACTGCTTTTCAAACCATCAGATTCTGACACCAACATACTGGGGGGATGGAGAGGGGTAAGAAAAGACACTGGGATGTCAACTCCCTGTTCTGGCATTTTACTTTAAAAGGCAGTCTGCCAAGGTAAGACCTCTGCCTTCCCGCTTCATGAGGTAAAGAAGAGAGAGAGAGTATAGGGCGAAGATGGTATCTGTGGGAGGGCCTTCGGATGTCACCTAGGACTGCCGAAGCACAGTGTCCTATGTCCAGCTTCTGTTGAAGGACAAAGAATAGTTCTAGAGAGATCTCAATGGAGAAGCCTGTTGGGATGGTGAGCATACACCCCAAACGGCATCAAAATGTGTCCTATTTCAATGGAGGCTTTTCCAGTGTAAACTAAGGCAGGCAGGTGAGCAGGGTCAAAGGGATAGGAAGAAAGACAAACGTGTGCACACTCATACAGACAAACATGGGCAAACAATTAGCAGTTCTCTCGCAAAGCACAGACTTGGAGCCTGGCAGAAGCTCCAGTGGTGCATTTGGCAGAAAGCCCATGTGTCCCTATGAGGTTCGCCACACTGCCTGCTCAGAAAGGGTCACTGGCCTTCCAGTGTCCTCTAACACAGGCGTAGGAGAGAGTAATGGAGGTCACCCAGGGGCACGAACTCCACCCACTGGGTCTGAAGTCCCTGCAGGGTCTCCCAGCCTTGCAGATGTTGGGCAGCCTGCAGCAACTCACTGCTATCCTCAATTCAGTACCATAAATGTTGGGGTGTGGGCAGCAATTCTGACCCTCCAGCCTTTCCCAGCCCTGTCTGCTTAGAGCTGTTCTTAGGCTTCAGTCAAGGAACTTGATGAACACAGGGACTTTTTACCCAAAGCACAGCAGACTTTTCTTTCAAAGTCTAAGTTATCATGAAGTTTGAGTGGAGGAAGGGGGACTGAAAAGAAGCCAAGGACATCTCATGGGTATTTCAATTCCACAGGCCAATATGGAATACTATGTCCCAGGAATACTAAAAACCTAAGTCAGATCATGTCCCTCGCCTATAGATTCCAGGAGTTTGTAGGGATGAAAAATGTAAATAGCCACCCTGCCATCAAATCAATGCTGTCATAGACCTCTGGGAACAATGAAAAGGGTTAGGTTAAACCAGGTATTGAAAAGTAGGAACAGGAATCCCAGGAAATGCCCACTGCCTGGGTTTCTCTAGAGTTGCAAAGCCACAAGATGCTCAACCTTAATGTGCCCCAGGTAATGTGTGTTACACAGGCTCAGGGTTTTCAGTGAGCGTGAGATGCCTTCAGGGGAGGAGCACTTGATCCACTCTGTCACCTTCCCCAGGACCTTGCTCCAGCCAGACCGGCTCCTGGACATGCTGACTGCATCCTGAAGGCACTGGGGCCCGTGGGCTCTGCTGCGAGGCATCCTGACGGGGGCACAGTTAGGGGTCCTCTTGCTAACCTGCAGCTTCTCCTGGGGCTGCTGAGGGGCTTGCATGCCTCTTCCCATAATGGTCAGAGTTGTCCCTCCTCCTTTGTCAAGAAGCCCTGACATTAGGGAACCCAGTGTGAAAGTCTAGTTCATTCCAGAAACAATTTCTGGAAGAGAAAGAGATGAAGCTTGCTGAGAGGAGTACAGAGTGCACTGCAGGGCCCAGCCATCTGCCGCTGAGTGGCAATGCAGGCAGGGGGTGCAGGGGAACAAGGGATAGCCCAGGGCTCTGAAGTTGGGCCAAGGAGAGAGTTCTTTTTATTCTTGAGCTGAGCACCTGCTGCTGTCACAGGACACCAAAATCTGGAGACCCTAAACCTTGACTTGACCTCCAAAAGGACTCAGCTCTCAAACCAAGAAATACCATCACCTACACCAGGCTCCCAGGGTGCCATTATTGTCTTTGCCATTTTTGAAGCCATTGCTTTGATCAATTATTGTTGATTGACACTGTCAATCTCTGGTGACCTGCAGATTCACCCCAGGTCCTGGCTTCTTATACTGTTGACTTTTGGCTGATCTCACAGGGCTTCAAGCCATTTTCCAACTCTGCCAAGTCATAGACATGCCCAGCCCAGCATGGGCTTCAAAGAGGGTGAGAGAACCCTGCAGGGTCCTCCCAGACCCAGAGTTAGCATCCATTCAACCACATTTTCTATAATCCCAGAGCTAACAAGGCCTGTACTATAAGCACTGTGGATGATCCCCTGAATTTGCAGGTAATTTAGATGGAAGGAGACAAGTGCTACTGGCTCTCCGTAAACAAACTGTGTAGTAGTGATGGAGCTGGGGAGAAAGAGGGAGGATAGAAGCAGATATTGCCCTGGAGAGCTGAGGGGTGGAACTGGCCTTCCAGGCTGGTTATGCCTCTGCCTGAGGGGGATGGAAATAACTCCTTGCAGCATAAAGTTGCTGAGAGCAGGGCTTACCTAGTAGGGCGAGAGGCCAAGAGCCACCTGGCAAATTCTTGAGCTGAGCCTGCTTATGAAGGGATTCCTGGCTCTTCTGCATAGAGACAAGAGCTGGTAGGAAGGAGCCAAAGAAACATGATAGGGCGGGAGGGGGGG